>NC_056748.1:919269478-919543875 GCF_019279795.1 Protopterus annectens | reverse complement strand
GACTTCTTCTACGAACATTCTCTCATGCATTGCTCACTCTGTCATTCACGCATACAGAGACTTTTCTACACACACACAGACTGATCGCTAACTCTGTCATACACACATTCTGCTTTCAAACACAAAAAGGGTAAAAAATAATAAATAAACGACAACACAGTAATAAGCCGACGCTACACTGTGTTTATCGGCTTATTACAGTTAGCTTTACACCCCTGCTCCATCATGTATTGAAGTAATAAAGAAAACAAATGATGTTCCTCTTGCTGGCACCCTTAACATCCATTAACAACTTACCTTATTTCACTAGCTGGTCAGCCCCACCTCTTTATTTGTGGCTCAGTCGTGATCGAAAGTGTCTGGACAGGTTTGAGAGGCACAGTGAGGAGGTAAGCATACCTCTAGCTGCTGCTGCTATCGATCACCTCACTCCGTGTTTTTCTATGTCGCTTTCACAGACACACACAAATTCTGCATTTCATGCATACATTCACTCATACACAAACAGGCAGAAACAGTAATGCACTTAGACGACACACACTTAATGGATCAGGGTGTTTGGGGACCATTACTGTGTACATTGATGCATTTGGAAACGCGAAAAGTGAAAACATTTTGATTATGCATTTGGGAAAGAACACCATGGGCTGATTTGTCAATGTACTTACCAAATCAGTAATAGAAGCTTGTCCGCTTGTAAACACTTGGGTTGCATTTTCACCAGAGGAAGTACTTCAAACAGTTTTACTCCTGACAGAAACAGTAGTCGTTAGAGAGTTCCGCAACAAGTTTTGCACTGATTTGCGGCCAAACTCCATAATGCCTACGCCACAATGTGGGCGGGACATCAGGAGAGAGAACTACTGATATGCATATGTCGAAGGTACGTCACGAAGGTGGAGACAAATTCCACCTGAACGGATGCGATACAACAGAACGGGGGATGGGCTTATCTGCCCTACGCTAGGGAAGTGGTGAAAAGTAGAAACGAAAAGTTTTTTACTGCATTATGTTAACTGCACGTGGCTAGCCTGATTTTACAGGGATAAAAGAAAACTTGCAGTTGAGTTTATATGTGCTTGAGTCCGGAGTTTTCCTTTAACATGTAGAATTCAAGCCACACACACTGCAGAATGCAGTATTGTGGCAAAAAATGCTTTTTAAAGAATTAAAATCCAAGAATACTGCAGATAAGCCTGTATACAAATTGTTAGTCTGGCCACTAAATGTCATCACTGATTTCAGCAGCTGCTGACTTAAATTTAAAAATGGAAAGTATGTTTTTAATAAGTGCACTTAAATGAATTCCCCAAGTATTTTGGATCTTTTGGAATGGTAAAGCAAATTCACAGTGTGAAGCCAAACGGGGCATGTGGTATTTCATATAACATACTGAGAAATTTCGTATACTGTACAGAACCATAGCAACAGTACTATGATGCTTTAGGAATCTTGTCAGGAAATGTCACATACAAGTAAATCCCGAGGCTGTGGCAGTGATATGTGCTCCTAGAAAAGCTCCTGTTCAGAGGACTAGTTGAACAGGAGCCAGAGCTAAAGAGAAGTTAAGGTCTAGCTGTCATTAAGCTTTTGGAGCCAACAGACTGAATACAATAGCTAGCATTAGCAAAGAAACTTAAAGACAGGCAAGTTTCACATTTGAATTGAAACAATCTGAAGGTGATTAAAGTATAGCATTATACTTAATTTACAGTAGAAGAGCTCTGAAGATAACAAATACTTGAGTTCTTTTGAACTAGACTTAAACCATAGTTGTCCGGTAAAGCTAGATGAAGCAGTTTTTATACTGTATGAATTGCATATGCCATTCAGAAGATGCAGGTTTCTTAGACCCTCCACTGGTATTTCATTCACATCACAGGTATTCCAGACAGCTGGTTTGCAAGTAAGTATGAAGGCTTTGAAGGTAATGAAAACATAGTCTGGGATAGGAAACAAAAAACATGATTAGAGTGATACAGATGCCAGGTGGACTGAGGATGCATTATTTCAAGTTAAATACAAGCAAATGTAAAATCAAAGTAACAAGTATGAAATAAGTGGGTCATGCTCTGATGTCAGTGGATCTGAAATCTGATCTAGAAAAAATGTGAGCTGCTGTTCAGATGACAAGCCCAGAAAACAAACAAGCAAGCTTTACAGAGTTTTTTTTTTGTGTGAGTGGTTCAAAATCATGGCAAAGAAAACTGCTAGAGCATGACCCTCTTTGGAAAATTAACTTTAAACAGGAAAAGAGTTTTGAGACGCTCAGAACATGTGCATACAGTCAGAATGGTACAGGGCTGATGATCTGACAAGAGAATAAACCAATTATCTGGTTCATGAGCATTAAAAGATGTACAGAAGAGATGTGTATGTAAGAAATCCCACAAATAATGTTAAAGTTCAGGTAGAAACAGACAATAGATCTTTGCAGAATATACTGAAATGTCCTTGTACAAAGCAGTGCCCAAGTTTACAGTGTATGTTATTTCACCTTCAGAAGCATGAACTGAAAATGAAATAACAGAGCAGCAAGGGAACTCAACATGGCAAATGCGTTCTGTAGAACCCCTTTACCAGCGATGCATGAAGAATTACTAGAGGAGCTAGAGATTCTGGGATAATTCTGCATTTACCAATGCCTGAAGAAAAAGTAAAAGAATTTCAGAGATGCACTGGTACTAACTTAGAAGTACAGTTACTGTAAGATGCTTAGCAAAAAGATGCATCGACAAAAAGAAATGACAACTGAAATTCACTCTTTCTTTTCCATCAAATATGAAATAAAGTGCATGCAAGGATTAATATTCTTAGCTGACAAAATAATACCTCCTAATAGGCTGAGAAGACAAATGCGTGAGAGACTACAAATCAAATCTGGGAATAGTAACAAGCAAAGAAAAAAGCAAGATGTAATGTTTTGGTACACAGTGTTGATCCCAGAGTGTAGTACTGGGGTCTTGCCATCTGCAGTGTATACCATAACAATAGATTGGTGGAGTAAAGTATTCCGGATTGTCTGTGGAGCCACATGGGCAGATTTGCTACATTCCAAAGAAACAGCTTAATAAGATCCTTTGCAGTTTGTGGAAAGGATGGAAAGTTGTTTAGGGGCAGAACAGGCATTTATACTGGACAAATACATGTACTTTGAAGATAAACAAGAAAAAGTAACCAGAAGTGTTGTAATCAATCATTTTCCAAACAAAAGTGGAGTATAAGCAGATGTTGCAGAAAGAGCCTTCAGAAGATCTGTCTTTAAGTTAACCTGTACTGGAACACGAACGGTCTCCAGAAGACCAGATTTCCAGTATTAGTCCTGTTAAATATGACAGATGTGGAACAGTCTTAAGTGAAATGTTTATGCAGCCTGCTCCGGAGTTAAAAATGAGTCTGAGGATTGAAAGTTTCATTATAAAAACTGCATTATCATCGTATATGGATTTTAATTTGAGGTAAATAGCCCATGAGGTGTTGCTAATTGTAGTTGTAAAGTAATGCATGTTACTACATAGGCTATATATTATGTAGTTTTTTTTTACGCTCACAGGTTACAGAACATGTCCTGTGTCTGATTTATTTACTTGCCAGCCACACAGCACACTGATGTTCTTTTGCAGTGGTACACACAGTTATTCTCACCAAACAGGGTGTATAAACATTGTCCTCATTTCTGAACCATTTGGTTTGTTTGTGTCTTTCGGCTTTTCCCAGTTAGGAGTCGCCACAGCGGAACTCCGGTCCGATAATGATTGGCAGTAGATTTTTACGTGCTGGCTTGCCTGGCCTAACGCACAACCTTCAACGAAGGAACGCCCATTCACGCATGTCGCCACACAGAAGACGCTCTGAGAATCGAACGGGCAACGTCTAACTGTGAGGCGCCAATGCTATCGCAGCATCACCAACGCAGATTCTGGACCATTTGGTAAATAAGAAAAAAGAATTTGTGATTACAGAACTACATTACAGTTTCATCTTAAATCTTGAAGCTGGATAGTGCGAGTCAGCAAAACAGAAATACACAGGCTCAGAGCCATAGCTTGGGTGAGTGAAGGGTCAGCTGTCCTGGGTGCAAGCTGGTAGGGGGTAGGAATGGCAATGCCATTTGGATAAAAGTGAAGCACCAGCATTTATTTAGTATTGTAACTCAGCTTTGGTGCTGGTATTCACTCATTTAAGCAGCTGTTTAAAGACATGAAAATAAATCTTGCAGATGCATTCTTTAAAGAGAGCAAGATGCACACTGGAGAAGGGCTTTAGATAATCTGTGTGAGTATATTTAACAGTAAATTCAGGATAAATGTACTGCATGGAGTTATCCCATATTACATGTATTGTATGGTAGTATCCCATATGTATGTACATATTCTAAAGATTCTAGTTGTCTACTGATGTACTATGTTCTTCATCTGTAACAATGTTTGTAATTTTTAATTGCTATGTTGATCAAATTGTTAATTGGTATGTAAATCCAATGCAACTACTTTCTGTATATTTTAACTGTGGAGCTTTTCTCCCCGGGCCTTCGCTGAAAATGGACCTACGTCTAGTCAGCAAATGTAAATACATAAACATACAAACACATTTTTATTTATTTAGTTAGTTTGCATTTGGTTACCAGGAAAATACAACTGGGTTTCAAACTCATTTTCAATAGAGGCATGGGAAGAAAAGCTAAACAAATTGTTCTTTATAATACATGCAAGATACAGTTAATGTTGATTCTGATAGATATCGGATATAGTAACACTGTGCTAAGTGAGCATTGGCTTACATTTGAACTGGTATATAGTAAGTGAACCAAAGCATTAACAAGTAATGAAAGAATGCCTGTCAAATTTGTAGTACTGTTGTGGTATTTACCCGCTTACTTTAAATAATAAAGAAGATGTGTAGTTCGGGGTGGGACAAGGAATAGGATTAGGAATAAAAAGTTAAGTTGGGAAAAAGTGAGTGAAGTGAGGAAAGAGCAGAAGATGGTTACCTTTAGCAGACTGAAAGGAGTAGTCTATCAGGCTAAGTCATACCAAGAAGAAAAAGTAGAAGTAGGGAGACCGAGGATAGTAGGAGAAAGTTTTATTTCAGTGTAAGTTATAGGAGATGATGATGTCCTTCAAGGATGCATCTGCAGTCATCACATATGGGTTGTCCTGCCTCAAGCAGCCCTTCGGTCGGCCGGATTCCAAAGTCTGGGTCCGGCGTCGGCTGATGTCACCCTCTTCCCAACGTCAGAGCGCCTGGGGTATAAAAGCGTCAGCCGACGCCATCTTCCCCAGTCTTTCTTGCCGCGTGGTGCCCGAAGCAGAAGCAGTTTGCAAGTGCTGGTCGGCCAGCTCCTGTAATTCAGCTACAGAAGTCCCATTGGGGACTCTTTCTTGCCTCAGCCGATGTCAGATAAAGTTAATAATTGCTTAACTTGTGGGAAACAAATACCTCATAAGGATTTCCACTCTTACTGCCTCCCCTGCCTAGGCCCAGACCACGACGTCTCGGCCTGTTCAGCCTGTGCTTCCTTCAACCGACGCACTCTTAGACGTCGGGCGGAGTTTGCAGAGGAATTTTTTGGGGCTAGTTTTTCATACAATATGCCGTCGGAGACTCCGACTTCACATTTAACAAAGAA
The DNA here is from genome assembly GCF_019279795.1 of Protopterus annectens. Lineage (NCBI taxonomy): Eukaryota > Metazoa > Chordata > Ceratodontiformes > Protopteridae > Protopterus > Protopterus annectens. The sequence goes on along the minus strand of NC_056748.1, from coordinate 919,538,246 downwards.
ACGGAAGGACAAGGACCGACACGCTGGCCGTGGTTTCGGCTGAAACCACGGCCAGGCCTACCGCGAGTGTCTCTGTCTTGGCTGAAACAGAGTCCTTGGTACCTCCGACCCCCGAAACCGCTCAACCGACAACCTCAGCCCCGGAGGCCCCTGCTGAGTCGGTTATTGAATTTCCCTCAGAAACTGGTGTCTTGGAAACTTCCGACACCATTCCTCTAGACAAAACTACACCAGCACGTGGTGCAGCTAGGCCTCCTGCATCCATGTCCATAAAGGCTTTCACCAGGGCTAAAGCTGCTAAACATACAAAAGCTATGCCTCCCAGGGTTATTCCTCAGGGACCCTCTACCAGTTCACAGATTCTAACTTTAGCAGAGGACCTTATTTCCTTAATTAGGGGCTCTCAACCCCATCCGGACAGAGGCTCTCAACCCCCTCTAGACAAAAGGCCCAGGGTTGAGCCCTCTGATCCCCACTCCTCAGAGGAGGCCTCTGATGGCTCTGCTCTCTCGGACTACCAGGAGGAGGCTTTTTTGGCCTACGAGGATTCTGATGCAGAGGAATCAATCCCCTCGGCCTCCCCTCCTGAAGAACTATCCTTCGGGGAGACCCTTCACACTGTGAGAGAGCATTTCAAATGGCAGGGCCAGGAATTCTCTGATTCCAGGAAAAGATTAAGAACTTTTCTGCATTTACCTCAGCATAGACCTTTGGCTATTCCTCCTATTTTCACTGTCATTGATGATGTGTACTCTGAGTCTAGCCGATAGGTACTACAGGGTCCCGGACTCGCATCTTTTTCTTTACAAGGCCCACTCTGCTGATCCAGAAACTATTTCCCAGGGCCCTAAAGGGGTTGCAGCTACCACTACTAAAAATCCACTCCCCTCTGATAGGGAGTCCAGGGCTTTAGAGAGATGGGGTAAAAAAGTGTATACTTCTGCTACTCTTTCTATGAGGGCATTAAATTGTCAATTTCATATGATACAGTACCAAGAGTATTTGTTAGATGAATTGCATAAGAAACTGTCTTCTCCTGAACCCCTAGATCGCAAATCACTTCAGGATCTGGTACATAACTCCCAGCAGGTTAGCAACCATTTCTTACAGTGTGGTTATGATGCATTGGAAGCTTCATGTAGGTCAGCTATGACAGGTGCAGTCATACGTAGGCATGCTTGGCTGAAGGAACAATCTCTGCCAGACCATGTTAAAGCTAAGCTTCTGGATGCTCCACTGGAAAAGCAAAAGTTATTTGGCTCCACTGCTCAGGAGGTCTTAAAGAAATTTGAGGAAAAGACAAAATCTGTACAAACAGTCAAAGACTTTCTACAAGTCCAACCACCAAGATTCAGCAGAAATTGGCCTACCAAGAATTGGTCCTTTCCGGACACAGAAAGATTCCAGAGAGGCAAGAACAGGCGTGCCAGAGGTAGAGGGCAAGCTAGAGGCTCCTACAGAGGACGTCAATGGCAGCCTCCCAACCAGAGAGGTAGTGCAGGACCTTCAACTGCTGCACAAGGACAGACTCAATGACTTTGCTTTGACTCCGCCAACCAGGGCTCAATTAGAAGCACCTTGGGCGGAAAGCTTTCCTTATTCTCAGAAAATTGGCACAGTATTACAAGAGACAAATGGACACTGCAAATAATAGACAAAGGATACAGGTTCCATTTTCACACATTGCCAAAAAGAAAAGGCATGCCAGACCTGCCACCAAATCAAAGGGCAGAGGCTTTGAAGCAAATCTCCAACTTAATGCAAATGAAAGCTATAGAAAAGGTTCCTCTTTCAGAACAAGGCCAAGGATTTTACTCCAGACTATTCCTTGTTCCAAGAAAAGAAAATCAATGGAGGCCTGTTCTCGACTTGTCCGCACTGAATACTTATCTCATTGTGCCAAAATTCAAAATGCTGACTCTACAGCAACTCCTTCCCATGCTGGGCAAGGGGTCTTGGCTGGTGACTCTAGACCTCAAGGAGGCATACCTGCATGTCCCTATCAGACAAAGTTGCAGAAGACACCTCAGATTTCTTGCAGGTTCAGAGCATTATCAATTCTCAGCATTGCCCTTTGGCTTATCTACTGCCCAGAGTATTCACGAAATGCCTGGCATCAGTGATTGCACACTGCAGACTTCAGGGATTCAAATATACCCATATCTGGACGACTGCCTTATACAAGCGGACAGCCAACAAACTTTGGTAAAGGACTTGAATTATGCCATCCGCCTACTGCAGGCCTTGGGATATACAGTCAACATTCACAAATCAAGACTTGTTCCATCCCAAAGAATAACTTTTCTGGGTGCAGATCTAGACACAACCACCCAAATGGCTTTTCTCACAGAAGAAAAACAAAGACAACTACCGGATTACTTCAAGAATCTGACAAGACAAACTCAGCTGACTGCAAGGAAATTCCTGCAGGCCCTGGGTTACATGGCATCTTGCATTCTTCTGATTCCACAAGCAAGGCTGCATATGAGGAAACTACAATGGTACCTAAGGAGTTTATGGACTCAGCACAGTCACAGCTTAGAAACTTTGATCCCACTCATTCCATGCCTCCAAAAGGAATTTCTGTGGTGGGCTCAAGCAAGCCAGTCGAACAGGGGTCTGCCCTTCAGCAAACCAATAGCTAGCCAAACCATTACAACGGACGCTTCAGACCATGGTTGGGGAGCACACATGGAGGGCAGATGTATTCAAGGACTATGGTCACAAAAGGAGCTACGCATGCACATAAACCAAAAGGAAATGCTGGCAGTGATACATGCAATCGAGGCCTTCAAACCCTTTCTGCATCAAGGCCACCTGCTAATAAGGACAGACAACACCACAGTTATGTGGTACATAAACAAGCAAGGAGGTACCCATTCCTACCCTCTTTGCAGACTGGCAATGAATCTATGGGAGCTTTCCTTGAAACTCAATATAGAGCTGCAATCCCAGTTTGTGCCAGGGAAAGACAATATACTGGCGGACAGCTTAAGCAGAAATATCATGGATGCACACGAATGGATGCTGCACCCAGACATCTTCCTACAGATAACACAATCATGGGGAAGGCCAGACATAGATCTTTTTGCCTCCCCCCCACAATCATCAGCTGAAGAAATTCTGCTCAAGGACATACCACCCACAAGCATGGAAAGTGGACGCCCTATCTTTCAGCTGGAGAACTCTAACAGTGTATGCATTTCCACCTCTTCCATTAATGACCAAGGTCTTACTGAAGATCAGGACAGAGCAGCCAAAAGTGATTCTGATAGCTCCGGACTGGCCAAGACAGCACTGGTACCCACTGTTAAAGAGCATGTCACGCACGAAACCATGGCCTCTTCCTCAATGGCCACTTCTCCTGACACAACACAATTACAAAACTCTGCATTCCAACCTGAAAACCTTGCAACTAACAGCCTGGAAAATACCTGGACTCCTCCTCAGGATAAGCTATCCAAGAGAGTGAAGGATATCATCATGGAAGCTCGCAGGCCTTCCACAAGAAAGGCATATTCAGCAAAATGGAAAAGATTTCACACTTGGAGCACCACAAAGGGCCTAGATGCGACAGTGATGAACATGGCACATATCCTGGAATACTTGGCAGAAATGCTCCATAATGGCCTGTCTTACTCTTCCATTAAAATTCATGCTTCAGCAATTTCAGCAGAGTACAATACTGACCCACCTGTCTTTTCTCATCCTCTCCTAAGACAGTTTCTAAGAGGAATTAAAAACATCAATCCTCCAAGGAAACCTCCAGTGCCTACTTGGGACCTTAACTTCGTGTTGGAAAAACTAACTCTGCCTCCCTTTGAACCAGCAGTATCTGCAGAACTACAGTTCCTGTCTTGGAAGACTGCCTTCCTTCTGGCCATAACCACAGCAAGAAGAGTATCTGAGTTACAGGCCCTCATGGCAGTACAGCCATTTCTTATTTTTCATCAGGACAGAATCTCATTGAGAACCAATCCTTCATTTATGCCAAAGGTGGTATCCAGGGTCTCATTAAACCAAGTTATTCACCTGCCTACCTTAATTCCAAATCCACAAAACAAAGGGGAGAAACTAATGCACACCCTGGACATACACAGACAGTTGCGCTACTACTTGGACAGAACTAAAAGCTACAGAAAAACTGATCAGCTGTTGGTGGCATATGCTGCTGGTGCACAAGGAAAAGCAATTTCCAAACGGACAATTTCAAAATGGATAGGGAATTGCATACGTTTTTGTTATTCCTTTCATGGAAAAACTGTGCCAGCTAACATTAGACCTCATTTCACCAGAGCCACAGCCACCTCCACAGGCTTCTTAAGAGGGGTGGCTATCAAGGACATTTTAGAAGCTGCTACATGGAGCTCCATGCATACATTTTCCAAGCATTACAATTTACCTTTATATTCCAGATCCAGAGCAGGCTTTGCTATGGCAGTCCTGCAGGGCATTTTTAGCTACACCATCCTTTACATAGATCCTCCACCCCCAGTATGGCTGTGGTATTCTACCCATATGTGATGACTGCAGATGCATCCTTGAAGGACATAGTACAGTTTTGTACCTACCATAAATGTAGATGTCCGATAGGTATGCATCTGCAGTCAGGTTTACCCTCCCTCCTTCCCCTCTTGAGTATTTATTGGGTACTTTCCCCTCTCATAGCTAGCTGGGGTTATCTATTATGGTGTATTTGTTTTATATATTTATATATATATATATATATAAATATATATATATATATATATATATATATATATATATATATATATATATATATATATATATATATATATATATATATATATATATATATGCATATATATTTCTGTGCATGTTTGGAATTTATTGCATTTCTCCAAATTTAGCCTTCCTTGAGGGCACCTGGCATCTGGGGCAATAAACACTGAGGAAGATGGCATCGGCTGATGCTTTTATACCCCAAGCGCTCTGACGTCAGGGAGAGGGCGACATCAGCCGACGCCGGACCCAGACTTTGGAATCCGGCCGACCGAAGGGCTGCCTGAGGCAGGACAACCCATATGTGATGACTGCAGATGCATATCTATCGGACATCTACATTTATGGTAGGTACAAAACTGTACTTTCTTTGTGTTTCACTGTTGCAGTCATTACATTTGGGTAATCCTGCTGGCAGGTTGCCCTCAGTCGGCCTGAATTCCAAAGTCTTGGGTCCTGCATCGGTTGCTGTCACCCCTTCCCTGATGTCAGGTCGTCAGGGGTATAAAAGATGCAGCCGACGCCATTTTCTTCAGTCTTTTTTGCTGCGCGGTGCCCGAAGCAGAAGCAGTTCGCAAGTGCCGGTCGGCTGACTCCTGAGATTTTTGTGTTCGAGTTTCAGATTCAAAGTCTTCATTAAAAGCTAAGTACCCCATTAGGGAAATTTTTTCTTGCTCCAGACTGATGTCAGAAAAAGTTAATAATTGTATTTCTTGTGGGAAGCAAATACCTCCTAAGGACTTTCATTTTTACTGTATTCCTTGCCTAGGCCCTGACCACGACGTTTCTAGTTGTCAATTTTGTGCTAGATTTAACCAACGCACTATTAAGCGTCGGTACGATTTCGCATTGTTATTTTGGGTGCAGATTTAATTATACAATGTCTTCGGATAGCCATCTGACTACCGGAGTTCACAAAAAGCACAAAGAAAAAGAGAGAGACAGGCAACCGAGGTCCAAAACCGACGACGAAGCTTCTTCTAAGCCAGTCGCCGGTTCTCAGTGAGGTGCTTTCGCAGCCCCTGACGCTTGCTACTTTAGAGTCACAGGCCGCTACATACTCCCACGTGGAGTCGGTCAGGCCACTGGAAACTCAAGGTATTGGAGCCTCGGAGACTATTCCCTCAGATGGCTCCGGAGCCGCTGAGCAGGCATCGGCTTCTGAGGGTGTATTCAGGCCTAAACAATTATACATTAAACAGACTTCATCTTCAAAGCAAAGACTAAAGCACCTTTAAGGCAAAGAAACAAATTCACCAGCCACATGGACAGGCCTCCATGCCCAAAAATCAGAAGCTCAAAATGGCCGAAGACTTAATTACCTTGATCAGGGGTTCCCATCCCCCTCCTGATAAGAGGCCTAGGCAAGAGACAGACTATTAATCTTCAGATCAGGTTTCCATTTCCTCTGATTCCTCTTCTGATCAGGAATATTCTCTTCCCCCCATGAGGATTCTGATGCTGAAGAATCCATTCCTTCAGCTTCTCCTCCTGAGGACTATTCCTTTGGGGAAACTTTGCATACCATGAGGGAGCATTTCCACTGGGAGAGCCAAGATTTTTCAGAATCTAAGAGGAGGCTCCGGGACTTCCTTCTACTACCTCAACACAGGCCTCTAGCTATTCCACCTGTGTTAGACATTGTAGATGTGTTTTCATAGTCTAGTCTGACTCCTGACTCCTTACCTCCATCTCCTGTTAAGCCCAATGGATACTACAGGGTTCCTGACTCTCATAAATTCCTTTTCAAAAACCCTGCTGCAGACCCAGAAACTATTTCTCAGGGTCCCAAAGGGGTTAAGGCTTCCACTGCAAAAAACCCTACCCCCTCTGACAGAGATTCTAGGGCACTGGATAGATGGGGAAAAAAGATTTACACATCTGCTACCTTGGCTATAAGGGCCTTAAACTGCCAGTTTCATATGCTCCGATATCAGCAATTTGTCATGACACTGCTTAAACAGAAAATGTTGGTAAATTCTGAATGTGCAGAAAACAAAGAAATGCAGGATTTATTGCATGCAGCTGAACAAGTTGGAAAGCATACTTTGCAATGTGGTTTTGATTCTCTGGAGGCCTCCTGCAGGGCCGCTGTTACTGGTTCTGTAATTAGGAGGCATGCTTGTTTAAAGGAACACAATCTGCCTGATCATGTCAAAGCTAAATTATTAGATGCACCATTACAGCATGATACCTTGTTTGGTGTTAAGGCAGAAGAGGTGTTAAAGAAAATGGAGGACAAAGCTAAATCTATGCAAACAGTCAAAGATTTTTTACAAGTACAGCCACCTAGATTTAGCAGACACTGGCCTACAAAGAATTGGTCCTTTCCAGTGTCAGACAGACCTCAAAGGGGCAGATCCAGACGCCCTAGAGGCAGATCCCAGCCGCATGGTTCGTACAGGTGTAAGCAATGGGGTGGTTCTACCTCCAAAGGTGGAGAAGACAAATCACAACCATACAGGAAACGATCCCAATGACTTCCCCTGCCTGCACCAAGCACTCATCTACTGGCAGCACCCTTAGGGGGAAAAAATAGCACTTTTTTCTCAAAATTGGCACATTATAACCCAGGACAAATGCGTTCTAGACATAGTGTCACAAGGCTACAAGTTTCACTTCCATACCCTGCCAAGGGCAAACGGTTGGCCAGACCTGCCAAAAAATCAATGGGCAGAGGCTCAAAAACAGGTCTCATCCCTCATGGACATGGGGGCTATTCAACATGTGCTACAGCAAGAGCAGGGACAAAGATTTTACTCAAGACTGTTCTTGGTACCCAGAAAGGACAAAGCATGGAAACCAATACTGGACCTATCTATTCCAAACACTTTCCTGGATGTACCAAAATTCAAGATGTTGACCTTGCAGCAGCTACTGCCCATGCTGGGCAGAAAGGCTTGGCTCGTCACTTTAGACCTAAAGAGGCATACCTGCATGTCCCAGTCAGACAATCATGCAGAAGATGCATCAGATTCAAGGCTGGTTCAAAGCATTACCAATTCTCTGCACTGCACTTTGGCTTATCTACTGCACCCAGAGTCTTCACAAAGTGCCTGGCACCAGTAATTGCTTTCTGCAGACAGAGGAATACAAATATATCCTTACTTGGACGACATTCTACTACAGCATCTGGTGTTTGTGAAAAGACTTTTAATATGCCTAGGCTACACAGTCAACAAAAAGACATCAAAACTAGTACCCTCTCAAGAGATAATATTCCTGGGTGCAAGCTTAATACAACTGCCCAGATGGCTTATCTCACACCAGACAAACAAAGGCAACTGACTACCTATTTCAAGGAAATGACAACAAAGGCCCAGTTGTCTGCAAGAAAAATTCTGCATGCTTTGCGCTTCATGGCATCCTGCATCCTACTAATTCCATATGCAAGACTGCATATGAGGAAACTTCAATGGTACCTAAAAAGTGTCTGGACACAACATTGCCACAGCCTGGAAACAATGATTACTCTCATTCCCTGCCTGCAACAGGAGTTTTGATGGTGGGCAAAAGGCTTGTCACCAAAACAAGGGACAGCCATTCTCACTACCCCCTGCCAGGCAGAACCTAACAACGGATGCATCAGATTATGCCTGGGGGGCCCATATGGCAGGAAGAGGCATTCAGGGCACCTGGTCCACAAATCATATGCATCTACATATCAATCAAAAAGAGATGCTAGCTGTTCAAAATGCCCTGACAGCCTTCAGTGACCTAATTCATCCGGGACACCTACTGATAAAGACAGACAATACCACTGTCATGTGGTACATAAACAAGCAGGGGGGCAGGCATTCTTACTCCCTTTGCAGACTAGCCATGGCTTTATGGGACACAGCATTGACTTACCAAGTTCATCTGCAGGCACAATTCCTGCCAGGAAAGGACAATACTCTGGCAGACGAACTAAGCAGAAACCTCATGGATCCCCACGAGTGGCACCTGGATCCACAAGTCTTCAGTATGATAACAAAGAAATGGGGATGCCTGGACATATTTACCTCCCCTCACAACTATCAACTAAAAAGATTCTGCACAAGGACGTATCACAGACAACCATGCAAAGTAGACGCCCTATCAGTATATGCCTTTCCTCCACTGCCTCTCCTCCCCAAGGTACTCCTAAAGGTGAGACAGGAAAAACCAAAAATTATTCTGATTGCCCCAGACTGGCCCCACCAGTACTGGTATCCGATCTTAAGGAACTTGTCTCAATGCCCAGCCTGGACCTTACCTGAAATACCTCATCTACTGCTCCAACAAAACAATCAGATTCTGCACAGCCAACTCAGGACTCTAAACCTGGCAGCATGGCGGATAATGTAGCCATACAAAGCACACCTCTCAGTAAAGCTGTGCTGGATGTCATTTTGGAAGCCAGAAGGCTTAGTACTAGAAAATCCTACGCTGGAAAATGGAAGAGATTTTGTGCTTGGAACCAAGCTGAAGGAACTGACACAGCTGTACCAAATATTCCTCAGATTTTGCAATACTTAACTGAGATGCTGGACAAAGGACTATCTTTTGCATTAATTAAAATTCATGCCTCTGCCATTTCGGCTCATTACAATACAGAGCCACCACTTTTTTCTCATCCTTTATTAAGGCAGTACCTCAGATGAGCCAAAAATTTAAGGCCTCCAAGGAGATCACCAATACCTGCATGGGACCTCAATTATGTCTTAGAAAAACTCACCCTACCTCCTTTTTAGCCAGATGCAACTGCGGTTATTAAGATTTTATCTTGGAAAACAGCTCTGCTCCTAGCAATAACTTCTGCAAGATGAGTGTCAGAGCTACAGGCTCTTATGGCTGTGGAACCTTTTATCATTTTTTATCCAGACAGGGTCTCTGACAAACCCTACATTTATGCCTAAGGTGGTATCCAGTGTAGCCCTAAACCAAACTATTCATTTGCCAACTTTTTATCCAAAACCACAGAACAAGGAGAAAATTCTGCATTCTTTGGACGTACACAGACAACTTGGATTCTGTTTGGACAAAACTAAAGTTTTCAGAAAAACAGAACAATTACTAGTGGCATGTGCTGCAGGATCACAAGGAAAAGCCATCTCCAAGCAGACTATTTCAAAGTGGATAGGTCACTGCATTAGTTTCTGCTACTCTCAGCATGGCAAGCCAGTGCCTAAGGGCATTAGGCCACATTCAACCAGAGCTGCAGCCACTTCTGCAGCCTTTCTCAGGGGAGTACCAACCAAAGACATTTTAGAGGCTACTAGTTGGAGTTCAGTGCACACCTTTACAAAGCATTATAATCTGCCACTTTACTCTAAATCCAGAGCAGGCTTTGCCACTGCAGTTCTGCAGGGCCTCATAGCCGCTCCTAATGTTTAGCTCCAGCCCCCCAACCATAGCTTTGGACTCTACCCAAATGTAATGATTGCAACAGTGAAACACGAAGAACATAGTACAGTTGTGTACACTTACCATAAATGTAGATGTTCGAGTGTATTCACTGTTGCAGTCCAGGTTACCCACCCGCCATCCCCCTTATTTCTGCTGGAACTTATCTTTACTTCTCTGATATATACAACCTATGTGGTGTATTTGCTTGTAGATGAAGTTAAAGTTTATTTTGGTGCATGTATGTTTTATATATATATCTAGTCTACCCTTTTGGGGGCACCTGACATCTGGGGCAAGAAAAACTGAAGAAAATGGCGTCGGCTGCATTTTTTATACCCCTGACTACCTGACGTCAGGGAAGGGGCGACAGCAACCAACGCAGGACCCAAGACTTTGGAATTCAGGCCGACTGAGGGCAATCTGCCAGCAGGATTACCCAAATGTAATGACTACAACAGTGAATACACTCGAACATCTACATTTATGGTAAGTGTATACAACTATACTTTCTTGTTTAGTAACATAATAAAATGGGACTAAGATGAGGTAGGGCTAATTGGATAATGAAATGAATGGAGAGTGACTGCAGCTGTCTGGGAAAAGAGCCATGACAGAGCTATGATGTTTTTAAGTGGACCTGGAGATTGGTTTTAAATTGGTGAGTATTGTCTATTGGTCTCCGTGTAAAGGGAGTATTCCACAATTTTGCAATGTGACAGGAATATAGTATGTCATCAGCTCTGTGAAAACATTTTTATGAGACCTGCACCTCACCTACTACATAAGTAGACTGTGTGTGTTTCTGAGTAGATAAAATATTATTAGATGTGGTGATGACACATACAAGATATGGATAGGTTGGGTTTATGAAATTAACTGTGACATTTCTTTATGTACCTCTTCAAAGGTTGAGGAAACAGAATCACTTGGGTTTGATAGGTTTAGAGGATATCTCTATGGCTTATGAGTGCACATTTCCATGCACCCATGATAAACCTCCTTTGAAACAGTTTGGTGAGCAAAACCAATGTCTTGGGCTCTTCTTAGAGTGGCATTATGGCATCACCTAACCCAGACTGCTCCCGCATTTCCATGATGTGCATGCCCTATCTCCATGCCACCTTTAACAGTTGTACAAGCTGCTAATCAAACTTGGATCTCCTGTTTCATGGTTTGGGCTTTATCCCAGTATACCAACAGAGCTGAGACATGTCCACCTTGATTATTTTATAACTGTGGTATGATTGGAGGAATTCATTTATATCATACCCAGTCAGTATTAATTTAGTGTCAAACTATCTTGTCAGTGTAGACATTTTTAACCCTTGTTTAGAAGTTGTGGTAGTCTGATCAAGAATACAAGATAAATGTTTGTAATATTTGTCATTTTTCTTTTTACAGCAGTATCTAGACCTCTTCCAGTGACTTTCCATCGAGGTAAGTAAGAGAGGATCTGAGGGAATTCTAAGTGCATGTTAATTATGAGACTAAGTGAAATTATTGCTTTTGTAGTATTTAGGTATAAGTGTAGTATGTAGCTTGCAAATATTTGGGCACATCAGGAAGTGGGGAATTTTGGAAGCTGTGGTTAATTCTGGAAATGTGCTTAGATATGATGTACACTTTAGATATTGAAAGTCTGCTTTCAAAATGCACTGCATAAAATATGTATGTGTGCTAATAAATAGCTGTTCTGAAGAAAGGTTATAATTCCTCTGAACTGGAGTAACTTATTGGAAATCAGACTGACAGTAGAAGTAAATCCATCTCAGCATATTGTCTAGATCCTGAGTATAGTTAATCAATATTAAAAATTAACAGCAATATAAAAAATAATGGTTTATGTGAGAAACAGACCTGTACTCCTAGGGTAGGAGCTGTACCTTCCCGTCACCTAAAATTTGATGAAGTAAAATGTTTGTCATTCTGCAGAAATTCCGCAGGGAAAGGACATTTTTTTCCCAAATAGCAGCCTTCTCAAGGCTTTTGCATAGAGAGATCACTTGAGATTTAGGTTTTCCTATAATGCAAATCACATGCGAAAATTGTGAACCAAAAAATTATATGCATCAACCCCATGATCATGCCACATTGAAGAAAAGGGGAACCCTCCTTGAAAAGTTCAGTGCTTGCATGCACAATACAATACATTGTGATGAAACTCGCAGCAGTATTAAATTTTCCCGCTAAAACCACCCAGGTACTGTGCCATCACAATCACATAACTATACCAAAGATTTGTCTGGGCAACAAACTATGTGGAACTTAGTTTCTTGGAAAGCTGTTTAAACTAACTGTAGCCAAAAATGTAAAGGTGTTTTCTTGTAAAATGGCTATTAAATTAGGATGAAAAGCAAATGGCACAACAGGTTGTAATTCCAACTCACTGAAATTAAAGTAAAGACTGAGTCTGTAAAACAGTAAAATAAAGAAACACATTTTAGAGGTGTTGGGCTCTCCAACTTGCTCCTCTCCTTTTACTTATGTAAACTACCTCAGAGGTGAAAATGTTGTACAGTTTTGTATACGAGAAGCTGCAACACTCCCAAAGCAAAATCTTTAGTTCACTGTTTGTTCTGTTAAAACTCCCCCCTTACACTGGCTAGCATAGGGTGCACTCAAGTAGTCTGTAGGGTCATGGTGTGTGTTTACTTTTGCAGTTGATGATGATGTCATTGTGTTCACTGCCCTTGAGTAATTACAGAAGTTGAACATCATGCTTATAATAAAAAATGGAAAGCATTGCCCTCATTGCTCTCAAATGAGTTGGGGACAAATCCAGACATAATCAGGGGCACCTCTAAAATGTTAGTGTCATTAAAATGAAAAACTGTTAGAATATGATAATGTGAATTAATGTATGTTTTCTGATGTAAAAGAAGTCTTTAACTCATTCACTCTGGAACAGACCAGGAAATGGTGACTGCTTACTTCCACCATAGGAACAAAAGTGCAGCCTGAGCTCTTTTTCAGATAATCCATTTGTAATACCTTACAGGAAACAAATGTTCATAAATCTTTAACCATAAGAGCTAGACTAAAAATGCAAAGGTTGTTCAGTGGATGGTGATCTTTCCAACGTTGTAAATGTTGGTAGTGTGCATCTATGTCATTATTGAATATTTGCCAAGGAATGCTGATGTTATGGATTTTTTTCTACCTTTTTGGAAAAACAAATCAAAATATCTTGGTAAATGTACCATGTTAGACCCATGCGATTTTTAAGTAATTTGTTTGTGTGAATGTCTGCTTTAAAATAATACCTTAACCATTATTGTGTGATGCTCCTTTACTGAGAAATTCTCAGAAATATGATTAAATATAATTTCTCATAATCCGATAATTTAACAAAGCATAATATCTCGTTACCTGTAACAGAGACTGCATATCAGTGTACAAGTTGTGTAGCTTAATGTCCGCTTCAAAACAATACATCATGTGTGTCAGTCACCATGCTCTCTTGCAAAGATGTGGGCATAATAATGAGAAATAACTTTATTTCCATCATAGGATAAATAAGCAGAGTATTTGATTTCTGTCCTTATAGATGTGCATTACTTTTTTTGCAGAAATTGGTTTGTTTGTTCTGCTGTGTATATTACCCTTCACCCCTGACTTTTCTTTACTTGCACACACATTCACAGAAATATGGCAAATACATTAATTTTCATAATCCTGCAAGCAAACAATGTGGGATATCTGTTCATGTGTGATACAGTTCATATAATTACATGAAGTTGTACATTTTTGTTAGGGGCTTCAAAAGGAAACCTCACTCATCACCTTGCCATATTTCCTAGCAGAGTTATTTACCAAAACATGAAAAAAATGTCATAATTTTCATAACCTGTTGTAAGCAAACTGTGATATGTTGTAAGTACTAACACTGTCTTCAAAATGACGTCTTACTTATCATGTTACCATGTTCCGTAGCAAAGTTATTTAACAAAATATGAAAAATATTTATAATTTTCATAGCCTAAGTCATAAACTGTGACATCTGCACATGTGTATGGCACACAGATACAGTTCTTTTACCATCTTGCAAGTACTAATACTGTCTTCAAAAAGTGGGTCTTATTCAACATGTTGACAAGTTCCCTACCACAGTTATTCGCCAAAATATGACAAAATATCATAATTTAATCTGAGTCATAAACAAACTGTGATATCTCTACATTTGTACAGCATACAGACACAGTTCTTTTACCATTTTGTAAGTGTTAATACTGTCTTCAAAATGAGGTCTTACTCAGCATGTTGAAATGTTTTCTACCACTATTTACCAAAATGTGAAAAAATATAATTTCATAACCCAAGTCCTAAACTGTGATATCTGTATATGTGTACAGCATACTGATAGCTCTTTTATCATCCTAAAATGAGCTTTTACTCATCATTTTGACATGTTCCATAGCAGACTTGTACAACTAAATATGAAAATTATCATTTTCATAACCTGAGTCATGATATGTAATATAGAGCGGCCACAGTGGTGCAGCGGTTAGTGTTGTCTCCTCACAGCAAGAGGTTCTCTGGTTCGATGCTTGGCTGGGGTGCCTTCTGTGCGGAGTCTGCATGTCCTCCCTGTGGTCGCGTGAGTTTCCTCCAGGTGCTCCGGTTTCCTCCCACATCCCAAAGACATGCTGTAGGTGGATTGGACACTCTAAATTGGCCCTAGGCATGAGTGCATGCATGTGTGTGCCTTCCATGGAAGGTTGGGCGCCGGGCTGGCAACTCAACACTGAAACTCCACTGCCAATCATGAGCGGACATGTGATCTGCTGTGGCGACCCCTAACTGGGAAAAAGCCGAAAGGAGAAGAAGTCATGATATGTAATATCTGTGCATATGAGCACAGCATACAATTACAGTTCTTTTACTGTGTTGTAAGTAGTGAAAAAAGATTTTTATAAAATTTAACAGAGTTTTACTTGCCATAGTGGTCCTACTTTTGGTCATGGTTGTTTTCCATCCTTTGTCAATAGGTGCATCATGCATTGATGCCATTACACAGTTGTGTAGATCAGTCAAGAACAGGTCAATGCCATCTTCATTTGTGTGAACTCCGTCACTTCTGAAAAGGTGAACATCTTCTGCAGTGATGCTGTTTTGGCTGATTGCTGATCCGCCAACCCTGTGCATTAAGCCATGCATGAACCCATTATGTAACCATCTGGCCTTGTACACTGCCCATTGGCTTTTTTGATTTCTCCAGTTCTGGCGAGGAATTGTCAGACCACACTAAATGACAATGTGGTCACCATGACACATGTTCATAAATTGCTTTGATTTGAAACCTCAGCTCTCCAAGTGGATGAGTGAAGACATTGTTCCCTCCAGTGTGCAACACAAGAATGTCAGGCTCAGGGTAGATGGACCACTTCTCTTCCAGCAACTGCAGAAGTCCACTGCAATGCATACCTCTTCTTGCAATCGAGTGTATCTTCATGCTAGATGTGGGGAAGCTCAAGTTGTAGTATTTTTCACTTCTACAGGCATGGCTGCCAGCCCAGTTAATGTAGGAATGACCACATACCCATGCTGTCACTTGCCATTTCCCTGATCTTGAAGCCATGTCACTGTCACAAGGTACTCGTACCTGCACAGGGAAGAAATGCAAATAGGTTACTGGTGATGTTTAAGATATGTATTGGAATACTACATATATTTCGATATAATATGCATTACTTTGTTTGCCAGTTCGAATCTTCAATCCTATGCACATTAGCAGCTGCTGAAGGTTTTACCTGCCAAGTCATAATTACTCAGCATTTTACTGTAACTACACATATTGTAAATTAATAATGTGATAATGACTTGCATTTCATTACTGCAAGGTTCTGCATGCTCAGACAAAGGTGATAATTGCTTCATAAAACCTGTTGAATAGGCATTCATTACATTCCTGGTGCAGGATTGAGTTATCATCATCTGTTAGTTACAGACCAGAGTAATTCTGTAAAAGTAGTGCAACATTTATGTATTACTGAGCCCTTCCTCTAACCTAAAGTCTACATGTGACTGACGTAGCCAAAAATATTGTTCAAAATATATGGTTGCTGCATGCCTACAAGTCTACAAGTAATAGCATGCATCTCACGGAGTCATTCACTGATTAGAATCAGACACACAAATAAAGTTAGAAATATCTAAACTATCTGGTTGATCCATGTAAGAATTACTGTCTGCAAAAGTAATAGTAACTTTATCTCACTAAACCATCCCTCTGATTAGAATATGACACACAAGTGACAAAGGCAGACATGTCAGAGTAGAGAGTGCAAACACAGAAGTGACCTGTTGTCTGTATTTCACTTGCAAATGCAGTTGTTTTTATTCATTATCTATAGGTTCATAGGTAGGTACTAGGCTATCGACCCTGGGGCCTATACAAGCCCAGCCAAAAAGGTACCCTGGCTTTTGCCACCCAAGAAAATGATTTTCCTGTGCCACTGTCGAGCAGAGCCACAGAGGTAATCCCCGGAGTGAATTTCCTATTTCCCATCCAATCATCAAGATTTTAAGAGTGCTAATGAAGAGCTTTGTTTGATACAGATAAGTAGTTTACTCCAGAGTATGGGAAGTCTCTAGGATAGGAATCTATCCCTCCGGCATGTTCTGTTTATTGTGGTGACAAGGTTTAGGTCCCTAGAGCGTGTAGCTCTGAGGGATTGGGATTTCTTTAAGTGGAGCATGTCCAACAGCTCTGTGTTTGACATAGCTTTGCATGTTAGGTAGAGATCACCTCTGAGTAGGTGATATGCGACGGAGTAAAGCTGGAGTTTTTTGAGATGGTCTGCATAGGCGTTTGAGGCTGGTAATCCTCTTTTTGAGGTATTTCTGTGGCCTTTCCAGTTGTTGTAGATGTCTTGTGAGGTACATACCAAAAGGGGCGTTGTACTCTATAATGGGTCTAATGAGTGATGAGTAGAGGGGAACAATGACCTCTTTTTTCTGGATGAGAAACCTTTTTTGATGAGGTGTGCCACATAGAAGGATTTCCTGACTACTGTGGTGATGTGGTTATCAAAGGAGAGACTACTGTCCACCTGTGTCCCAAGGTCTCATCACACTTTCGGTGTTAAGTATACTACCGCCTATGTTGTAGTTCAGGGGTACAGAGTTTTTACCATAGGGGATGACCATGCACTTTTTGGCATTGAGCTTGAGTCCATGGCTTTGACATCAGGTATCTGTCTCAGTGAGGCCCTTTTGTAGGATGTCCACATCATTAGGAGTTTTGATTATGGCTCCTAGTTTGCAGTCATCTGCGAACTTCATTAGCCAAAGACTTTCTGTGTTAGCCTGTACTTCAGAGAAGTAGATACCAAACAGGAGAGGACACAGGACTGAACCCTGTTGTACTCCACTTGTCACTGGTCTGAAGTCGGATTTGGAGTCTGCTACTTTCACATTGTGGGTTCTGTCAGTGAGCCAGTTGGCAACCCATCTTGTGACATAGGGATTTATACCTAGTTTAGTGAGTTTATCTATAATTCCAGAGTGGGGGATGGTGTCAAAAGCCTTGATAAGATCTAGATAGGCTGTGTGAACCACATTACCCTTGTCTACGGCTTTGGTGACTGCTTCAAAGAAGTCTGTCAGGTTTAGGAGACATGATCTGCCTTTTACAAACCCGAACTGGGTGGGATCCAGAGTTTGGAGATTACCAATGTCTTTGTTTACAAGTTCCATGATGATACGTTCCATGGCCTTGCAGACCAGGCTCGTCAGGCTAATGGGGCGGTAGTTCCCGGGGTCCGTGGTGGCTCCCCCCCTTGTGGAATGGGATAACCGTTGCTGTGCGCCATTCAGCAGGCACAAAGCTTGAGGTGAGGCTATGATTGAACATGGTACTTAGGTGGGGTGCCAATTCGTTCTGTAGTTCATGTAGAACGCAGCCTGGGATGTTGTCTGGACCCATGGATGCTGTGTTCTTGGCTTTGGAGAGTGTGTTTTTTACCTGTGCAGCCGTGATTACAGGAACTTTGCATTCTTCCGGTATAGAGATGGGCTGTTTAGGGGGTGAGAGGGGGGTAAAGTTAGCACTGAACCTATCTGCCAGGATGTTGGCAATATCAGTTGGGTCTGTATATTTAGTGCCATTGTGCTGTAACTCAGAGCAGATGTGAGTGTTGCCATTGAGATTCTTGACATAGCTATAGAATGCTTTGTGGTTGTCTTTAGAATCAGTGGCAATTTTGTTTTCGTAACTAGCTTTGGAGGATTTTATCTGGGATCGCAGCTTCTTACTGATCCTGACCAGGGAGCTCCTCCACTCGTGGGATTTTCCTCTCTTTTGCAAGAGTTTCTTCCTTCTGTTGTACAGTATGTTTATGGCAGGGGACCACCAGATTGGCTTCCTTTTTTGGAGGATAGCGTCTTGGTTCTGTTTGGGATAGCACGATCCATGTGCACTCATGTAAGTGCTTATAAAGTGCAATTGTGTAGGATTCAGTAGTCGTAACTGTATTGTCCATCTGCATGGGTGTCATGAAGTTCACCACTTCTGTCTTAAGAAGCATGAAGTTGGCTTTGGAGAAATGATTTACCATGGTTTCCTTAATGGGGGGGGTGGAGGCAGGATGTGGATATCTAGGGTAATTAGCTTATGGTCGGATCGGACCAGTGAGGCATTGACTTCAGGTGTGGAACACCGGTCACTCATATTTGTAATGACTAGATCTAGGATATTGTTGCCCCTGGTGGGGGTGTGGATAAGTGGATCCAGGGCACTGGAGTTTATGAATTCCAGAAAGCGTTGAGTGAAGGAGATGGTACATGAGTAGTTTTCCGAGTTAATGGTGGGGTAATTGAAATCGCCCATTATTAGGGTGTTTGGTTGAACCCTAATATTTTCCAGTACATCAAGAAAAGAGGAGTGGGAATCCTGGGGCGTGGTGGGTGATCTGTAGCAGGCTACAATTTGGATTGCAATTTTGCCCAGAGTTAGTTGCACTTGGATAACCTCGGCTGTATTATGCTGAGCAACTATCCTGGAGGTGTGGATATCCTTAATGAATATGGATACACCTCCGCCTTTGGTGTTCCAGTCCAGGTTACATGGCCAAAAAGTGTGGTATGAGTTATAGCCTGGTAGCGCAGGGGTGCTCTCTGGAGCCTTGAACCAGGTCTCAGTCACTGCGCAGATATTGATGATGTCCTTCAAGGATCCATCTGCAGTCCTTACAAATGGGGGTAGTCCTGTCGTCAGGCAGCCCTTCGGTCGGCCGGATTCCAAAGTCTGGGTCTGGCTTCGGCTGGTTTCGCACTTCACCCGACGTCATAGCTGCAGTTTTTCGGGTATAAAGGCATTAGCCGACGCCATCTTCCCCAGTCTTTCTTGCCGCGTGGCGCCCGAAGCAGAAGCTGTTCGCAAGTGCCGGTCGGTCAGAACCAGAGATTTCATGCGAATACTACCAAGACTTCTAAAAGCTAAGTACCCATTGGGGACTCTTTCTTGCCTCAGCCGATGTCAGAAAAAGTGAATAACTGTTTAACTTTTGGGAAACAAATACCTCATAAAGATTTCCACTCTTACTGCTTACCTTGTTTAGGCCCAGACCACGGCGTAGCAGCTTGTCTAGCCTGTGCTTCTTTAACCGACGGACGCTTAGACGTCGGTCAGAATTTGCAGAACAGTTTTTGGCTCTGAATTTGCTTATATCATGCCGTCGGAGACTCCGACTTCACAATTACAATTACCAAAAGCGGGAAAAGGACCGACACTCAGCGGTTTCGCCAAAACACGGTTAAGCCAACCATGAGTGTCTCTGTTTTGGCTGAAACCGAGTCCTCGGTTCTTCCTTCGGCCGAAAACATGCCTTCTACCGAGGCCTCACTAGCCTGGCTGAATCTGCTACTGAAATCCAACCTGTTGCAGTTTCTCAGGAATTATCAGACACTATTCCCTTGGATATTTCTACTCCTGCACGTGGAGCTGCTAGGCCTCCTGCAGCCATGTCTATCAAGGCCTTTGCCAGGGCTAAAGCAGCTAAAGCTTCTAAGGCCTTGCCTGTTAAACCCCCTCTCACAGGCCCAGCACCAGTTCCCAAATGCTTTCTTTGGCTGAGGATCTCATTTCTTTAATTTGTGGCTCCCAGCCTCATCCAGACAGGGCCTCTCATCCACCTCCAGAGAAGAGGCCTAGAGCAGAGCCCCTGAACCAGTATCCACAGATGACTCCTCTGATGACTCAGAACATACAGATCCTCCTGAGGCCCTTATTCTCCTTATGAAGACTCTGATGCTGAAGAGTCCATTCCTTCAGCCTCTCCACCTGAGGAATTTTCCTTTGGGGAAACCTTGCATGCTATGAGGGAACAATTTCAGTGGCAGGGCCAAGATTTCTCAGACTCAAGGAAAAGGCTTAGAACCTTTCTACATTTGCCACAGCATAGGCCTTTAGCTATACCTCCAGTTCTTTCTGTTGTAGATGATGCATTTAATGATGGTTGCACTGCTCCTGATTCATTGCCTCCGGCCCCTGCTAAGCTCGATAGGTTCTACAGGGTCCCAGACACTCATCACCATTTATACAAGGCTCCTTTTGCAGATCCAGAGACCATCTCCCAGGGTCCTAAAGCTGTAGCAACTACATCTGCTAAAACCCTCCCTCTGAAAGAGAATCCAGATCCTTAGAGAGATGGGGTAAAAAAGTTTACACTTCTGCTACTTTGTCAGCTAGAGCTTTGAACTGCCAATTCCATATGATTCAATATCAAGAGTTTATGCTTGAACAGTTAACTAAAAAGTTGTCCTCTGAAGAATCTCTAGATAAAAAATATGTTCAGGAAATGGTACATAACATACAGCAGGTTAGTAACCATTCTTTAAAATGTGGCTATGATGCACTGGAGGCTTCCTTTAGATCAGCCATGACTGGCACAGTTATCCGGAGACATGCATGGTTGAAAGAGCAGGCATTACCAGACCATGTCAAATCTAAGCTTTTGGATGCACCCATGGACAAGGTCAATTTATTTGGTTCCCCTGCACAGCAGGTACTAAAGAAGATGGAAGAGAAGGCAAAATCTGTACAAACAGTGAAAGATTTCTTACAGGTTCAACCTCCAAGGTTTAGCAGGAACTGGCCCTCCAAAATTGGTCCTTTCCAGACACCTCTAAGACACAGAGAGGCAGGAGTAGGCGTTCAAGAGGCAGAAACCAATCCAGAGGTGCCTACAGGGGCGCCAGTGGCAGGTAACAACCAGAAGTACTGCCACAGATCCACCACCACTACAACAACACAATCACAGTGACTTGATGTGGCACCGCCTACCAGGGAACAACTGGAAGCACCCTTAGGCGGAAAGCTAACCTTATTTTCAAAGAACTGGCATTGCATCACAGGAGACAAATGGATTTTGCAAACTATAGACCAAGGTTACAGGTTCCATTTCCATACTCTACCAGGAAAGAGAGGAATGCCAAACCTACCACCTACTCAAAGGGCAGAAGCTCTAGGACAAATCCATCTCAATTATTAAAAATGAGAGCTGTAGAAAAGGTACCATCTATGGAGCAAGGAAGGGATTTTACTCCAGACTCTTCCTGGTACCAAGAAAAGAGAACAAATGGAGGCCTATTCTCGACCTGTCCACTTTAAACACATTCCTCATTGTTCCAGAATTCAAAATGCTGACCCTACAGCAGCTTCTTCCCATGCTGGGCAAGGAGTCTTGGCTGGTAACTCTAGATCTCAAGGAGGCATACCTGCACGTCCCCATACGACCAATTGCAGAAGATACCTCAGATTTCTTGCAGGATCAGAGCATTATCAATTCTCAGCATTGCCCTTTGGCTTATCTACTGCCCAGAGTGTTCACGAAATGCCTGGCATCAGTAATTGCTCATTGCAGACTTCAGGGATCCAAATTTATCCCTACCTGGATGACTGCCTGATTCAAGCGGACAACAAAAGCAAACTAACAGAAGACTTACAAAGAGTCATTTACCTACTGCAAGCCCTGGGATATACAGTCAATATAAAAAGTCAAGGCTGGTACCATCCCAAAGAATAACTTTTCTGGGTGCAGAGCTGGACACATCAAAACAAATGGCATTCCTAACTGCAGAAAAGCAAGAGCTACTACCTCTCTACTTCTTGGCATTAACAAAGCAGAACCATCTAACTGCAAGAAAAGTACTGCAAGCCCTAGGCTTCATGGCATCCTGCATAATTCTGGTCCCTCATGCCAGACTGCATATGAGAAAGCTACAGTGGTACCTAAAGAATTTGTGGTCCCAACACAAGCACAGCCTAGAAACCAAAATTCCAATAATTCCATGCCTGAAACAAGAGTTCCTTTGGTGGGCTCAAGCCTGTCAATCAAACAAAGGATTGCCCTTCTGCAACAGTCAACCAAGCCAAACCATCACGGCAGATGCCTCAGACCTAGGCTGGGGGCACACATGCTGGACAAGTGCATACAAGGCTTATGGACTCAAGACCAGCTGCGCCTGCACATAAATCTAAAGGAAATGCTGGCAGTAAAATTGGCAATTCAGTCATTCAGACCATTTCTCCAAGAAGGTCCGTTGATGATAAGGACAGACAACACCACAGTTATGTGGTACATCAACAAACAGGGAGGCACACATTCATATCCTCTATGCCGGATGGCACTGGACCTATGGAATGTGGCTCTGAGCCTCAACATTCAGTTACAAGCAAATTTGTACCAGGAAAAGAAAACATTCTAGCAGACATTTTAAGCAGAACTACCACAGATGCCCACGAATGGATGCTGCATCCAGACATCTTCAAAACCATCACAAGAGAATGGGGATTACCAGAAATAGACTTATTTGCATCCCCACTCAATCACCAGCTAAAGACATTCTGCACAAGGACATACCACCCACTTGCTTGGAAGGTGGACTCCCTATCCTTCAGTTGGAGAAACCTGACAGCATATGCATTCCCACCACTTCCTTTGATGCACAAGGTGCTACTGAAGATCAAAGAAGATCACCCAAGGATCATTCTGATAGCTCCAGACTGGCCAAGACAACATTGGTACCCATTGCTGAGGAGCATGTCTCGGGAACAAATATGGACACTGCCTCTGATCCCATTACTGTTAACACAGAACAACTACAACATCCTGCATCCAAACCTGAAAACACTGCAGCTAACTGCCTGGAACATTACATAAAACAATTAACCCAGATTTATCCCAAAGGGTTAAATACATAATCCTTGAGGCTCGTAGACCTTCAACAAGAAAGAATTATGCAGCAAAATGGAAAAGATATCTCATTTGGAGTACTGCAAAAGGAGATGATGTATCATTAGCAAACATAGCCAACATCCTGGAGTACTTAGCAGAACTCTTCCATGCAGGCCTGTCCTATTCTTCCATCAAGATACATGCATCAGCTATTTCAGCAGAATACAGCTTGGATCCTCCTGTCTTCTCTCATCCTCTGCTCAGACAGTTTCTGAGAGGAATTACAAATGTAAAACCTCCCAGGAAACCACCATTGCCAGCATGGGACTTGAACTTTGTGTTAGAAAAATTGACACTTCCCCTTTGAACCAGCAGCAACAGCAGAATTACAATACTTATCCTGGAAAACTGCTTTCCTACTGGCAATCACCTCAGCAAGAAGGGCTCTGAACTACAGGCATTAATGGCAGTGCAACCCTTCCTGATCTTCCATCAAGATAGTGTCCATGAGAACAAATCCCACATTTATGCCTAAGGTGGTATCCAGAGTGTCTTTATATCAGGCTGTACACCTACCTACATTCTTCCCCAACCCACAGAACAGGGGAGAAAGACTGTTGCATACCTTGGATGTACATAGGCAATTACGCTACTACCTGGACAGGACCAAGTCCAATAGAAAAACTGACCAGCTTCTGGTAGCATATGCAACAGGAAAGGAAGGAAAACCTATTTCAAAACAGACAATCTCCAAATGGATAGGAAATTGCATTAGATTTTGTTACTCCTACCATGGAAAGAAAACTCCAGAGAACATCAGGCCTCACTCCACAAGGGCTACAGCCACTACTACAGCTTTCTTACGAGGAGTGGCTACCAAGGACATTATAGAGGCTGCTACTTGGACCTCCGTGCATACATTTGCCAAGCATTATAATTTACCTTTATACTCTAGATCCCGAACAGGTTTTGCCACTGCTGTTTTGCAAGGGATCCTAACTACACCATAATCTCTACTTTTCCTCCTCCCCTAGTTTAGCTATGGTATTCTACCCATTTGTAAGGACTGCAGATGCATCCTTGAAGGACATAGTACAGTTTTGTACCTACCATAAATGTAGATGTCCGATAGGAATGCATCTGCAGTCAGGATTACCCACCCTCCTTCCCTCTGTGGTACTCCTAGGGTATTTGCCATCCTTCAGCTAGCTTGGGGGGGATCTATTATGGTGTATTTGTTTGTATATATGTACATACATGCTTATTTTATGTGTTTGCTCTCTACTATTTGGAAACATTGGCATTTACCCAAATTTAGCCATCAAAGAGGGCACCTGGCATCTGGGGCAAGAAACACTGAGGAAGATGGCGTCGGCTGATGCCTTTATACCCGAAAAACTGCAGCTATGACGTCGGGTGAAGTGCGACACCAGCCGAGGCCAGACCCAGACTTTGGAATCCGGCCGACCGAAGGGCTGCCTGACGACAGGACAACCCATTTGTAAGGACTGCAGATGCATTCCTATCGGACATCTACATTTATGGTAGGTACAAAACTGTACTTTCTCCATTTTAAGGAGTGCCTCGAGTGAGTGCATTTTGAGATTTAGACTTCTGGCATTGAGTAGCATCACCCTCAGTTTTTGCTTGCCTGTTCCTGTTACAGTGGTGAATTTGTCATTTGATCCTTGCCTAAAAAAGGCACTATAGGGGCGGCAAGAACCTTAGCCAGTATCTGGAATCCCAGGGGTGACAGGTGCAGGCCATCTCTGGCAAAGCATCATGGTCTGTCAACCATGTCATCCCAGGCAGACAGATACTGGATCCCTTTAGAATGGCACCAGAAGCTTAGCCAATTGTTGAAGTCAATCATTTTGTCCTTGTACTGCAGCATCATTCTGGGTGATGGCAAAATGCTACTCAGGGCTAGGGTCATACCTGCCTGGGCTACAAGATTGGAGAGCTCTTCCATGTCTCTTTTCATGTAGTCCAGGGAAGTACGTCTCAGGTCGTTCACACCAACATGGACAATGACAGAGTCATATTTGTATTTGTTGTGGAGTGACCTGAGTGCATGGGTAATGTGGCGGATCCTGGCACCCAACAGGCAGCTGACAGTGGCCGCCTTGTTTAGCCTGGTGAGTGGGACATCAGTGTGCCTGACTATAGAGTCGCCTATGACTAGTGTGTTGGATACGTTGTTTTGCCTTATTGGCTGTGGTTGAGTGACACACTGAGTCTACGGGCTATGTGTCATTTGGGTTGTGTTGGGGGGTGGAGGTCCCTTGAATTTCTACTGTGGAGGTCTCTGTTGCTTGAGCAGATTATTATTGAGAGTCTCCGCAAATGTTTTTGTATTTCTATATGTGGATTTTGGTGGTGTAGATTTAGTGAGATTGTGATGAGTGTGGTGTGGTGCAAGTGTGTTTACCTTCTCCTCTTGACTGTCAAGTTCAGTCTTGATTGGAGAGAGCTTTACCTCCAGTTTGGCTGGATAAGTGCATCTCTCACAGGTTGTAGTGTTGGGTGGTAGGAGGAGTGGGTTGTCTGTGTACATGAGGCAATTTCTACATTGCCCTAAGATGCCCAGATTCATCAGATAGACAGGAGAGAACACTGGGAGCTGACCCTTGGACATGCCTGAATAAAAAAACTATTTTCCTCTAGATAAGTGAGGAAAGTGAGTACAAGAACTGTTTTTCTCTAAGCAAGTGAGGAAAGTAAGTACCAAAACTGTTTTCCTCTAGGGTAATGAGGAAGGTTGAGTGCTGTAGTTATTAGTAGGTTATTTAGTGCTTACAAGTTCTGAACAAGTGCTGATCAGGAATAAGCAAATTCAAGTGCTAAAAGTAAGAATCTGTATCTGGACTAAACTAGTTATAGGAAAGGGGGGAAACAAGTGTGAATGTGGGCTTTTAAATCAGAAAGTTGAGAGAGATGGAAAAACTGCCCAAATGGTCAATAACTACAATTTCTGGGCCAGAACCACTCCTTATGTGGTAGATAGGTTACCTAGTGCTTACCACTCCCACTGATAAGCTAGAAGGCTTCCCTCCAACACAGAAAGCTTGGGGGGCTCAGAAGCTTACATACAGTCCTGGATACAGCAAATCTGAAACTGGACTACACTAGTTACAGGAAAGGTATTTAGCTAAAGCAGCAGTCAAAACAATTCAAATGCAGTGCAAGCTAGCACACTTGAGTATGTAGCAATGTTAGACCAAACAGTTTAAAAAATGCAATTAAATTAAAAATGACTAAAATCAATGCAGAAGGAGTCTATTAGGTAGAATGAGGTAAAGAGATGGGACTGGGGGGAGTGTCCCATATCAAATCTACATTGGGAGCAGGCAACTGCAAAAACCTCCAAATTTAAACAACAGCACAGGAATAGGGAGGATGGGTATGGGAAAACCAACACCTTCAGCAGATATCTGAAAAACTAAACAGTGAAGCAAAAATAACAGTGCACAACTCTGAAGTCAGCCAGCAATGATATAAAATTAGTTAAACAACAATTACCAGTACACAACTCTGATGTGCCAGAAAAATATACTCAGCTCTGTATATCTCCAGATAGTTTGAAGAGCACTCTTTCAGGACACAGGAAGGCTCCAACAATGATATGCAGACTTTTTTACTAAGAGGGTCTAATTTTATGCAAGTAATCCTTGAGATGGCCAGATAACACATAGGATGTAAAACCAGTTATACCAACTTAAGACACAGAGAAATAGGGGGAGGGGAAAAACACCTTCAGCAGAGATCTGAAAAACTATACAGTGAAGCAAAATAACAGTGCACAACTCTGAAGGCAGCCAGCAATGATATAAAATTAGTTAAACAACAATTACCAGTACACAACTTGAAGTGCCAGAAAAATATACTCAGCTCTGTATATCTCCAGATAGTTTGAAGAGCACTCTTTCAGGACACAGGAAGGCTCCAACAATGATATCTATGTGTGTGTGCAAACTAATGATATCTATGTGTGTGTGCAAACTAATTAATATTATTGCAAAGCAATATTATAAACTGTTACAACGAAATAACTTAAGTGGAATACAACCAGATTAGCAACTGATGTCCAGGAATTTCCAGTGACTGTTCTCATAACAACCAGGGCCAGATAATATAATCTGCAGTTGTGTACCTTTATTACTGACGCATCCCACTTGTCATTTAAAAAATTGAAACTTCACACCTAGCACTTAGCAAATGTTTGCATCACTTCCTCAAACAATCAAATAGATATTTTTTTCAATCAATGAAACTCTTATTGGAGGCATTAATATAGACAGTTGTATACATAGTATGGTCTAAAAAATCCATGGGTTTCTGTAAGTAACATACATAAAATTGTACTCAGTAGAGTAGAAAGAGTATGCTTGTTCATCCCTGTCTGTGTACAAGCACAACAGAGATCTATGGCTGGGAATCAGAAAATGTACCCCAGGACTTCCTGCTGTACTTCAGATGGACAGACATAGCTCCTAAACTCTTTTCTTCCATGCATGGCTCCCTGCAAATTATCTGTGGTATGATCCCAGTTATTCCTATTAGGGGGTAATATATCCCTAATATATTAATATAGAATTATAGTCTATGGGATGGGTAAGGACAATCTATAACCAAGTGAGATAGGTTATTTTGAGCACAAAAAAGGAAACTGGCTAGGCTTAAAATAGCTTGCAAAGACTAGCATGGTAACACACACACACACACACACACACACACACACACACACACACACACACACACACACACACACACACACCTTGGCTCTGTTATCAATGAACAGTCATGTGTCAGTGCCTCCACAGAAGACATATCCTGTCATGAAGTGTCATTATGGTTGGTGTGTTTAATGTAGTGCCTCCATGTAACTGAACAGCTGCAGTGACTATTTTCTACATACAGTAAACTGATGGGTGCATAACTTTTGCAGCAACTGATACTTTGATGTGCAGTTTCCATAATTTATGGACTACACAGTTTATGCTGTATTGCAGCTTAATCATAGCAGTTGCACAAACTTTTATGCCATTACTAGGAATACCACCGGGGGTTTTGTTTTTTTATTTGTATGATACACACACACACACACACACACACACACACACACACACACACACACACACACACACACACACACACACACCACATATACTTTTGCCATGTGTTACATTACATTACATACCCATAAGATATCTACAGGCATGCTAGTACATGAAAATACTGTGCAGATTGTACAACAAATTCTGGGTAACTGTGCTTTCTGCATGTCTTCATGTCTACTGTCTTTTTGTGTACCGCAGTCGCCCTGCTTCTATGCCATGTACTGTATGGCTGCCAGCTTGTGTTGCTGTTGCACGCTGTGTAACATGGCACAGACCAGGAAGAGTCATGTGACCTTCAAAGCTTCCCATACACCTAAGCTATAATAGATGTAGAATACATCTGTGGTGAACTCAACTCTAGCAGTGTTGTCAGCTTTCTTGGACTTATCAAAGGTCTTCAGTGCTGTGCCACACAGAAAACCTCATTCATTGAAATTCAGTTTCACATGTTTTTTTTTTTAATTACCTCAATGTCTGAACTAAAGCAGTAAAATGGAGTAATGCTGCGTCTGTACAACACCCACATGGTGTTGAAGTCTCAAAGGCTAGGTACTTAGATCCTCAGTAGTCAAACTCCTTCTGTTTACCATGTTCATGATTTCAGACAGCTTTGAAAAAGCTAAGTTGCTACTATATGCCAGTGATTCAGCTATTGCAGTTTCTGGTGAATCTCTAGACTCTGCCTTCTTTTACAAAAATTCTTTAATTTGTTCGAATCATAATCTGAATAGATAGTTCTGGTCAAAAACATTCTAAAACCAAATCAATGTTTTTTTACCCAGTCCACTGCCTTCATTAACCTCTGCACACACTCCCCAGTCTTTATTCAGTTCTGCCATTGTCACTAAAGAAAAAACCCTATATAACACAGCAGTGGCCTTTTTATGTAAGGAGGTGGTAGAAACAATCAAGATACTAGGGTTATCCCTCAAAATTTAACTCAAATTCTGCCCTCACATATGAAAAGCAATCATAATAATCAGCATTACGCTAGACAGACGATAGTGATTAAAAACTTTACTAACGGACAGAATGAGAGTTTCCACAGCCAGATCTGTTTTTTTTTTTTTTTTTCATTTCATTTATACTTCTTCCTTCTTTGGACTAACCTCCCCTCTTCTAAACAAGCTTGAACAATCTTATAACAGATCAGGTTGATTTACTTCAGACAACAACAGTTTAACCATTCACTGCCAATCAGTTCAAGGAGCAGCTAGGCCCGGATTCAAACACTACTTTATATCTAATCAACTCTGAATCATTCAACGATTGCTCCACTGAACTAAGTGCTCATTCTCGGATAGTATAGTCACCTGGAAGAGAATGATAAAAGCTAATATGCACCTCACTATTCATCTTTAACTTGCCACCTTCTTTTACTTGTCTGCATCACACTACCTTGCTATATGCCTGTGCAGTTTAGCAGAACAATGACTTTGAGTTGCTGTATTTTTCTATAATTCTTCTACTGATTTCTGACAGATTGTTCTGATCTGCATTATTTTTTCCATTAATCCGTGGTGGTGGTGCTGCGGTAGCGTTGTCCCTTCAAAGTAAGACGCTGTCCGGTTCGATTCTCAGCTAGAGCGTCTTCTGCGTGGAGACATGTGTGAATGGGCGTACCTTCGTTGAAGGTTGTGCGTCAAGGCTGGTAACTCTGCACGTAAAAATCAACTACCAATCATTAGCGGACCGGAGTTCCGCTGTGGCGAACCCTAACCGGGAAAAGCCGAAAGACACACACAAACAAACTTTATTTATATTTAAAGTGTCCCTATTTTTTGGGCTTTGTCCCTCCATTGTTTATAGTTTTGTCCAGGTTTCTTACTGTAAGAGGTTGAGAGGTATGCATAAACCTCTCTGCTGCCAGGGGATCACTCGCTCACTTTCACTCTTCACTCTCTACCACTGCTCTAAACTGTGCAAACCTCTAGAAAATGGTTCTGCCCCTACACTGTTGATGTCATATGCTAACTCTAAGGCAGACATTTTCCTTGGTCTTGTGTCCTGATGAGACTTTCCACCTCTTCTCTTTTGATCAACAGTGTTGCAATAGGGCTTCTGTTCTGATATTAACAAGTAAGGGGCAGGCATGCCCATGAGAACTGAATTGAATATGTTAGTGTATCCAAAACAAAGACACCTTCCTGTATTCTTCATCACCTTAGGCAAAGCTGTTGTACAAATACCACCGGATTTTCAGAAAACCATTCCAGCTGCAAAATTTTTTTATAAGCCATTACTTTGTAGCTGTAAGATATTTGACTGTGTCCATAAGACTCTGAATATTATGTCAGACATACTAAACACGTTTGACAGGACTTGGTATGCTTTCTCAGCTAGTTAGACATAAACAACAAAGCAGTATGGGGCATGATTCTCCCAAGTGAACACTCACAGTAGACTTAGCTTTCGCTAGTTTAATAAAAAAAAGCTCCATTACAGCTGTACTGTAGTTGTTTGACTTTCAGGGTTTCTCTCCACTGCTGTATTCTCAGATAGTGACTGTAGCAGTATCTCCAGTGTTGTAAACCAGCGCACAGAAATGTTCTGACAAAATAAATAGAAGGATCCAGTAGCAATGTAGGTGAATTCTGCAAATCTCATGAAAAGGAAAGGGGAATTGCTACTGCAGGACCCTCTATTTATTGTGACAGAACAGAGTGTATGGCAAGCTGATTTTCTCAAAAAAACTCAAATGTGAACATCATGTACTCCACACTGAAAACTAAGTTGAGAAGGTAACTGACAAAGTTCAGGTACTTTTTCAGCTATTTTATTTAAAAGTGGAGCTAAAAACATGACTGTAAAGCTACTCTCGCTTGTGGAGGGCACTGTGGTGTAACATCATACAATTCCTAGCATCTCAAAGAGCGCTCAGATTTAAGCACTAAGGCGCCATGTGATAGTACCCAGAGTTAGAGTTAAGTCAAATTATTATCATTACTAATTTGCCACCCTTTCTCTAAGTCAGTTTTAAGAGGGATTAAATGGGACAGAGCTAAAGTTTGAATCAAACTAAAGGACAGTTGAGAAGTATAAGTTTTTAAAAATGCTTTTGTATTTCAAAATATTTTGGCACTAGTGGGATATGCCTTTTTAACTATCTTTCAGAATTATGAGAGCGCCTGCACTTCAATTTCTTGAGATGTTTGCAAACATTCTGGTATGGATTTGCTTAGGATCATAGGATGTTACTAGGCTAACAGCCCTAGATGCTTTTTTAAGCCTAGCCGTGCATGCCCAGTTTTCCCAATAGTCAATGCACAAGGTTTAGAATGAATTTTGGTGTATTCCTGTGTCTTAGGACATCTGCAAGCTGATTTAGGGTACGAATGTGCTTCCCCTTCTTGTTTTAAATTTTGGGACATTTGCTGAGGTGTTCTGAAGAAAAATTGTGTTACATTGCATTAGCTTGATAGCGAGATACTCTGCCCTTTAACTGCGTTAAGCATTCCATCAACCCCATTTTCAGAGACATTCTGCTTGCTTAGTCTGTCCTTTATACTCTGATCCTTAAAGAGGATGCCTCTGGAATTGGTCCCTTCTTGAGTTGGATATGGGCTTTTTCAATAGCCGTCTTCATTTATTTCAGAAAATATGACTTTACTCCCATAATAAGGTTTGTGGAGACCTCCCATCTTGAGTTCAGAACTTCAGGATGGTAACACTTCAGTTGTTGATTCTCCTGCTTTCAGGGGCCCATTGATGATCTACCTACAGCTGAAGAATGTCTCATCGCAGAAATACTGTGTGAACAAATGGGGGTGCAGCTAAGGAAATCATTTGTTTTTTTTAAGTTGGGATACAGGATCTGAATTGCCTATATATAGTAAGGCCTTGCGAAGTTTAATTCTGGTGGCTCACAAAAAAGCAGCTGCTAGAAAATGGAAATCAAAGTCTAAATCAACTGTACTTGTAGTAGTGAATATTGTAATAAAGGCAAAAGAACTAGAAGTTGAATCTTTAGAAAAGGATCAGAGTAAACTACTTAGAAAAAAATGGAAATTGTGGGAATAATACATGTGAAATAATGTTTTGGAGGAGGAGTGAGGTTTAAAAGAAGGCAGGAATTGAGTAATTTATGTAATGTTGGCTTGATAGTTGTATAAAAATGTGTGTGATGTATAATGCTTGTAAATGTAAACATCTTGACATGGTTTGCACTTAACAAAAAAAAAAGTCTGGTGGCACATTTTGATTTTTAAGCTTTACAGGAATCTTCTCATTTTCCAAGTAGAGAACAGCATTTGCAGTTTGCATTTTGCTCCTTTGGTCTGGCAAGTGCTCCCTTGTCGCACGTCTGGCACAATCCTTAATAGCTCTTGGGCTCTAGCAAATTTACATTAATCCTTGCCTTGATGATTGAAGCATTTGTGCACAGTTTCAGGAGCAGCTGTTGATTCGTTTACATTTTCTCTTGGAAACTTGATCATCAGAAAAAAAGAGAATCTGAATGTTCTTCGTGTTTCACTGTTGCAGTCATTACATTTGGGTAATCTGTTGGCAGGTTGCCCTCAGTCGGCCTGAATTCCAAAGTCTTGGGTCCTGCGTCGGTTGCCGTCTCTTCTTCCATGACGTCAGGTTGTCAGGGGTACAAAACAGGCAGCTGACGCCATTTTCTTTAGTCTTTCTTGCCCAAAGCAGAAGCAGTTCGCAAGTGCCGGTCGGCCGACTCCTGAAATTTTCAAATTTGAGTTTCAGAACCGAAGTCCAAGCTAAGTACCCCGTTGGGGAAACTTTTTCTTGCTCCATACCGATGTCAGCAAAAAATCCTACCCCCTCTGGTAGAGATTCCAGAGCACTGGGTAGATGGGGAAAGAAGGTTTATACATCTGCAACCTTGGCAATTAGGGCCTTAAACTGCCAGTTTCATATGCTTAAGTATCAACAGCATGTTGTGGGATTACTGAAACAGAAAATGATGTTGATTTCCGAATGTGCAGAAAATAAAGAATTGCAGGAATTATTGCATGCAACAAAACAAGTTGGAAAGCTTACTTTGCAATGTGGTTTTGATTCCTTAGATGCCTCCTGCAGGGCCGCAGTTACTGGATCTGTGATTAGAAGGCATTCCTGGCTAAAAGAGCAAAATTTGCCTGACCATGTTAAAGCTAAATTGCTGGATGCACCTTTACAGCATGATATTCTGGTATTAAGGCAGAAGAGGTTTTAAAGAAAATGGAAGACAAAGCTGAGTCTATGCAAACTATAAAAGACTTCTTCCACCAAGATTCAGTAGACACTGGCCTACAAAAAATTGGTCCTTTCCTATGTCCGACAGAGGTCCACGGGGCAAATCCAGGCACCCTAAAGGTTCTAGATACCAGTCACAGGATTCTTACAGGTCAAAGCAATGGGGTGCCTCCACCTCCAAATCTGGAGGAAACAAAATGCAACCCTACAGTAAACAGTCTCAATGACTTCCCTCTGTGATCACCAAGCATTTATCTTTTGGCAGCTCCCTTAGGGGAAAATTAGCACTTTTTGCTCAAAATTGGCAGTTAATAACCCAGGACAAGTGGGTATTAAACATAGTATCCCAGGGATACAGATTCCACTTCCACACTCTGCCAATTCCAGACGGTTAGCCAGATCTGCCAAAAAATCAATGGGCAGAGGCACAGAAACAAATTACGTCCCTCATGGATATGGGGGCTATTCAGCCACTGCCAGAACAAGAAAAAGGACAAGGGTTTTATTCGACTGTTCTTGGTACCCGGAAAAGACTAGGCCTGGTGCCCAATACTGGATTTATCAATTTTGAACACATTCCTGGACATTCCAAAATTCAAAATGCTAACTTTGCAGCAGCTTCTGCCCATGCTGGGCAATAACACTTGGCTAGTGACTTTAGACTTAAGAGGCATACCTACATATACCAGTAAGGGAATCATGCAGACGATACCTCCGTTTCAAGGCTGGCTTTATGCATTACCAATTCTCTGCACTGCCCTTTGGCTTATCTACTGCACCCAGGGTCTTTACAAAGTGCCTGGCACTAGTAATTGCATTTTGCAGACAAAGAAGTATACAAATCTGTCCTTACTTGGACGACTCATTCAAGCAGAGAACAAGGACATTCTTCTACAGCATCTGGCGTTTGTGAAAAGGCTTCTAACATGCCTAGGGTAAACAATAAACAAAAAGAAAACACAATTGGTACCCTCTCAAAAGATAACATTCGTGGGTGCAAGCTTGAATACAACTGCCCAGATGGCTTTCCTAATGCCAGACAAACAAAGGCAACTGACTATTTACTTGAAACAGATGGCAACAAAAACCCATTTATCTGCAAGACAAATTCTGCAGGCTTTGGGGTTCATGGCATCATGCATTCTACTGATTCCATATGCAAGACTGCATATGAGGAAACTACAGTGGTACCTAAAAAGTTTATGGAGTCAACGTTGTCACAGTCTGGAAACAATGATTCCTCTCATTCCCTGCCTACAACAGGAGTTTCTATGGTGGGCAAAGGCTATGTCACCAAAACATAGGACGGTCTTTCACTCTACCCCCTGCCAGCCAAACCTTAATTACAGATGCATCAGACTATGCATGGGGGGCCCACCTGGCGGGAAGATGCATTCAGGGCATATGGACGCCAAAACAAATACATTTGCATATCAACCAAAAAGAGATGTTAGCTGTTCAAAATGCTCTGACAGCCTTCAAGGACTTGCTTCATCCAAGACAACTACTGATAAAGATGGACAACACCACGGTTATGTGGTACATAAACAAGCTGGGGGGCACACACTCATACCCCCTTTGCAGACTAGCCATGGCATTGTGGGACACAGCCTTGACTTACCAAGTACATCTTCAAGCTCAATTTCTGCCAGGAAAGCACAATACTCTGGCAGACGACTTAAGCAGAAACCTTATGGACCCTCACGAGTGGAAACTGGATCCACAAGTCTTCAGCATGATAACAAAGAAATGGTGAAGCCCGGACATAGACCTATTTGCCTCTCCTCAGAATTATCAACTGGACAAATTCTGCACAAGGACTTATCACAGACAAGCATGGAAGGTGGATGCCCTATCCTTCAGTTGGAAAAACCTATCCGTTTATGCCTTTCCCCCTCTGCCTCTTCTTCCCAAGGTCCTACTAAAGGGCAGATAAGAAAAACCAAAAATGATAGCAATTGCCCCGGACTGGCCCTGCCAACACTGGTACCCAATCCTAAGGAATATGTCTCAATTCCCAGCTTGGTACTTGCCTCAGATACCTCACGTACTGTGTCAGCAAAACAGTCAGATCCTGCACAATCCGCTCCAAGCACTGAACCTGGCAGCATGGCTGATCATGTAGTTATTCAAACAACACCTCTCAGTAAGTCTGTGATGGATGTCATTTTGGAAGCCAGAAGGCCTAGTACTAGAAAATCTTATGCTGATAAATGGAAGAGATTCTGTGCTTGGAACCAAGCACAAGGAACTGACACAGCAGAGCCAAATATTCCTCAGATTTTACAATACTTGACTGAGGTGCTTGATAAAGGGCTATCTTTTTCATCAATAAAAATCCATGCCTCTGCCATCTCTGCTCATTACAACAAAGAGCCACCAATCTTTTCTCACCCTTTGCTAAAACAGTGTCTTAGAGGGGCCAAAAATTTAAGGCCTCCCAGAAGATCACCAATTCCTGCATGGGACCTCAATTTTGTGTTGGAAAAGCTCACACTGCCTCCATTTGAACCAGCTGCTAATGCAGATATAAAGTTTTTATCACGGAAAACAGCTTTGCTCCTGGCAATTACTTCAGCAAGAAGGGTTTCAGAGCTACAGGCCCTCATGGCTGTGGAGCCGTTTATCATATTTTACCCAGACAGGGTGTCCCTCAGCAGCACCAATCCTTCCTTTATGCCTAAGGTAGTTTCCAGTATGGCTCTTAACAAAACCATTGATCTTCCAACTTTTTATCCAAATCCGCAGAACAAGGGGGAGCGGATTCTGCATTCCTTGGACGTACACAGACAACTAAGATTCTACTTTAGCTGCTCAGTTTTTCTCAGAGCTTTAGTCCTGCTCCTGGTGGCATTTGCTGCAGGATCAGAGGGAAAGGCTATTTTAAGCAGACTTTTTCAAAGTGGATAAGCCACTGCATTTGTTTCTGCTACTTAGATCATGGTAAACCGGTGCCTAAGGGCATTAGGTCTATTCCACCAGGGCTGCAGCTACATCAGCAGCTTTTCTCAGAGGGGTACCAACCAAAGACATTCTAGAAGCTGCTACTTGGAGTTCTGTTCATACTTTTACAAAGCATTATCATCTGCCTCTCTTCTCTAAGACCAGGGCAGGCTTTGCCACTGCAGTTCTGCAGGGCCTTATAGCCACCCCTAATGCTGTTTAGCTCCAGCCTCCCATCCATAGCTTTGGAATTCTACCCAAATGTAATGACTGCAACAGTGAAACACGAAGAACATAGTACAGTTGTGTACACTTACCATAAATGTAGATGTTCGAGTGTATTCACTGTTGCAGTCCAGGTTACCCACCTACCATCCCCCTTTTTATTCTGGAGCTTCTCTTTCCTTCACTATATTCTACAGCCTTTGTGGTGTATTTGCTTTTAGATGAAGGTAAAGTTCATGTTGTTGCATGTACATATAGTTTATATATTCTTGTGTGTGTGTGTGTGTGTGTGTGTGTGTGTGTGTGTGTGTATTTTATATATATATATATATATATATATATATATTTTTTTTTTTTTGCTCCCCATTTGGGGGGGCAAGAAAAACAAAAGAAAATAGCATTGGCTGCCTGTTTTTTATACCCCTGAAGACCTGATGTCATGGAAGAAGAGACAGCAACCGACGCAGGACCCAAGACTTTGGAATTCAGGCAGACTGAGGGCAACCTGCCAGCAGATTACCCAAATGTAATGACTGCAACAGTGAATACACTCGAACATCTACATTTATGGTAAGTGCACACAACTGTACTATCTTTAACCCCCCCCCCAAGAGAAAATACTCCGCAGAATTTTGGTTAATTCTTTTTTGGGAAAGCTGTGCCTTTTACAAGGCAGTATGTAAGAGGTCATGACCCTGTTTCATTAAGCAGCCACACACTGTGCTGTCCAACAGATTCCCAAGGCAGTATCCTGGATCACATGTCTGCAAGCATTACCGACCATGAGAAATTTCCATATCGCTTAAGGTCTTTTGAAACCAGCCAGAGGATTCCCAGGACCTGAAACTTATTGGCTTTGTCTCTCAGCTGTCATCACTAGTGCATTTTGACAGCAAACTTGAATTTGGATAGGCATTTTGCTGGAGGAGGTTGTCACGACTCACCTAGATACTTATCGTGTCTAAAAAGTGGTAGAGGTTAATATTATTTCAGCCATGCATAATTTGTCTCCATGTGGTTGGCTTCTAAGGAACTTGTCTCAAAAGGTCTAATTGAGTACTTTATCCCTGCAGGTAGTTTATAATTTGGTTGATTTGTTTGTTTATTTATTTATTTATTTTAATTATTTTCATTTGTTGACCAGAGAGGTTTGATTGGTTGTGAAACCTCTTTTCACTGGAGCATAGGGAGAAAATGTCTATGGGTTCCATATAATATAAGATATAGTGTGGATTGTCACATGTAAATTAAGCATCACTGTCATATTTGACAGTGCAGCATTAGAAAATGATGTACAGTAGCCTACTACTGTAGTTTTCAAGAAACTGAAAAGTAAGTTGTGCAAAATAGTGGTGCGACCAGTACTGCTGTATGGCACGTAAACCTGGGCAGTAAAGGCAGAGCAGGTAAGAAAGCTAGAGGTGATGGAAATCAAGTGCCAGAGAATGGTGGTAGGATGCACACTGTGGGACAGGCAAAGAAATGAGGACATAAGAGCAGCAGCCATAGTAGCTCCATTTGCAGAAAAGATCAAAGAGAACATATTACGATAGTTTGGGCACGTGTAGAAAATCAGAAGACAATCTGGTGAAGAAGATGTGGGACAGACAGGAAGAAGGTAAGAGGGAAACAAGGTTATCCAGCAAAGAGGTGGCTGGATCGTGTGAGAGAAGATCTTTGACAGGCCTGAGTGTCAAAGAAAGCAGGAGTGTACATTGAATCGAGAGAGATGGCGACAGTTAACACTACACCCTGACACCATGAAGAAATTTGAAAGTACGAGGTTGATGATGATGATACAGTTGCATACTGAATGTATTCACATTACACAAAAAATCTTATTGAATAAAAGTATATATTCACACTACTGTAATAGCAATATCATGTTGAAATTGATCATACCGTGTTTTATTTATTTATTTACGCTTTGTTGATCAGGCTAGGTTAGTCTGTATATTGACTAGAGGAAATTTTGGCAGGACGCCGGAGAACTTCCCCTACTGTTGGTAATTGCGGGAAGGATTTGTGTTACTCATCCTGACTTCCTGTTTCCTGTCCAGGTGCAGATGCAGCCAGGAGAAATGGGAAGAAAATATGGCTGATTAAGCTTTGGATGAAAATGAAGTGAAGGTTGATAAAAATGTAGCTGAAATGGTAGAATCACTACCAGAAGCTGATGCTGTGAGTGCAGAAAGAACAGTGATATTGGAAGAAAGGGTGATTGTGACTGTAACAGAGATGGATTCAGAGGAAAACTGAGATTGTTTGAAGGAGAGACAGTTACCTCTGAAAAATGCAGAATTACAATCCTCCAATCGGGAGGGTTGTGGGATGATTATTTGGAAGAAATGGTAAACCAAAGTGAACCAGAAAGTGGAGCAGCAATTTCATGGCGAAAATAGAAGAACCAAAAGGAGAAGAGACTGTGCCAGAAAAAGTTTGAGACAGAAACTTATGTACAAACTGTGGGAGATGGAGTAAAGAAATAAAAGAAACAAGAATTATACAGTACATGTGAGCTATAATAAAAAAAAAAAAGTTTGGACAGGTATAAGGTTTGGGACTCTGTCAATGCAAAAGAGGTAAGTGCATTCATTTTAATTAATAAAGAGAATTTTTCTGACTTGATATTTGAGACTGAGCAGGCCATGGAGATTTTTTTGGGTGCATATGAACAAAAGAAAAACATTTATCCATGGTCAGAATATGTCGTGCAAGCTTTTTACAAACAAGCAAACAAAAATAAAGAATAATGATCCAGTTTAGAACTGAAGTTGAAGCAAAAGAACTGAAAGAACATTTGTTAACTATATGTAAAGAAGTAATGGGCACTACAAAAATAAATGATGAAATAGGACTATGGACTGGGGGATGGGAAGGTGGAGTAATACTGAAAATGGAAAATGATAATGTTATTCACGTACCTAGTATTATTAATGTTCATGGTAATAGGAGTTTTGGGAAATACAGGGGTCAACCAAAAACTTATTTTTGTGGAAAAAAGTAATTTAATCAATGAATGTGATAAAAAAAATATGTTATTTATGTGGTAACACAGGGGCATAATACAAGAAAATGTGATTTAAAGTGCAAAAATGTGGCACTACTGGTCATTCATGGCTAGAATGTGAAATGAATGTGCAAGAAAATGAAAATGAAGCAATACAGGATAAAGAGATAGTAGAATGTGTTGTACAAGAAAATGTATTAAAAAGATTTAACTGATAAAGAGGTTGTATATGAAATTAAAGAAAATAACAAGGGAAAAGAAACAGGAGACACGTGAGGAAGAAGCAGATTGGTGCACATTAAGAAATAAAAAGAGGGTAAAGTAAAAGAAAATTAAAAAACCTAATGCTTAGAGAAAAAAACTATCTGGAGATGTAGAGAGCTGAGTATATTTTTCTGGCACTTCAGAGTTGTGTACAGGTAATTGTTGTTTGACTAATTTTATATCATTGCTGGCTGACTTCAGAGTTGTGCACTGTTATTTTTGCTTTACTGTGTAGTTTTGCAGATCTCTGCTGAAGGTGCCCCCCCCCCCCCTATTTCTCTGTGTCTTAAGTTGGTATAACTGGTTTTACATCCTGTGTGTTATCTGACCATCTCAAGGATTACTTGCATAAAGTTAGACCCTCTTAGTAAAAAAGTCTGCATATCATTGCTGGAGCCTTCCTGTGTCCTGAAAGAGTGCTCTTCAAACTATCTGGAGATATACAGAGCTGAGTATATTTTTCTGGCACTTCAGAGTTGTGTACTGGTAATTGTTGTTTGACTAATTTTATCTCATTGCTGGCTGACTTCAGAGTTGTGCACTGTCATTTTTGCTTCACTGTATAGTTTTTCAGATCTCTGCTGAAGGTGTTGGTTTTCCCATACCCACCCTCCCCATTCCTGCGTTGTTGTTTAAATTTGGAGGTTTTTGCAGTTGCCCGCCCCCACTGTAGATTTGATCTGGGACACGCACCCCATCTCTTTACCTCATTCTACCTAATAGACTCCTTCTGCATTGTTTTTAGTCATTTTTAATTTAATTGCATTTTTTTAAACTGTTTGGTCTAACATTGCTACATATTCACGTGTGCTAGCTTGCACTGCATTTGAATTGTTTTGACTGCTGTTTTAGCTACTTTTCTGCATATATAAAAAAAATACCTTTCCTGTAACTAGTGTAGTCCAGATTCAGATTTGCTGTATCCAGGACTGTATGTAAGTTTCTGAGCCCCCCCAAACTTTCTGTGTTGGAGGGAAGCCTTCTAGCTTATCAGTGGGGAGTGGTAAGCGCTAGGTAACCTATCTACCACAAGTGGTTCTGGCTCAGAAATTGTAGTTATTGGCCGTTTGGGCAGTTTTTCCAGCTTTCTCAACTTTGATTTAAAAGCCCACATTTGCACTTGTTTCCCCCTTTCCTGTAACTAGTTTAGTCCAGATACAGATTCTTACTTTTAGCACTTGAATTTGCTTATTTGTGATCAGCACTTGTTCAGAACTTGTAAGCACTAATTAAACTACTAATCACTACAGCACTCAACCTTCCTCGTTACCTAGAGGAAAACAGTTTTGGTACTTACTTTCCACACTTGCTTAGAGAAAAACAGCTCTTGTACTCGCTTTCCTCACTTATCTAGAGGAAAATAGTTTTTTTTATTCAGGCATGTCCAAGGGTCATCTCCCAGTGTTCTCTCCTGTCTATCTGATGAATCTGGGCATCTTGGGGCAATGTAGAAATTGCCTCATGTACACAGACAAGCCTCTCCTCCTACCACACAGCACTACAACCTGTGAGAGATGCACTTATCTAGCCAAACTGGAGGTAAAGCTCTCTCCAATCAAGACTGAACTTGACAGTCAAGAGGAGAAGGTAAACACTTGCACCACACCGCACTCCTCACAGTCTCACTAAATCTACACCACCAAAATCCACACAGAAACACAAAAACATTTGCGGAGGCTGTCAATAATCTGCTCAAGCAATAGAGACCTCCAAAGCAGAAATGCAAGCAACCTCCATCCCCCAACACAACCCAAATGACACACAGCCCGCCGACTCTGTGTGCCACTCAACCACAGATAAATAAGGCAAAACAACGTACCCAACACACTAGTCATAGGCGACTCTATAGTCAGGCACACTGATGTCCCATTCACCAGGCTAAACAAGGAGAAGGTTACTGTAAGCTGCCTGTCTGGTGCCAGGATCCACCACATAACCCACCCACTCAGGTCACTCCACAATAAGTTCAAATATGACTCTGTCATTGTCTGTGTTGGTGTGAATGACCTGAGACGTACCTCCCTGGACTACAAGAAAAGAGACATGGAAGATCTCTCCGATCTTGTAGCCCAGGCAGGTATGACCCTAGCCCTGAGTAGCATTCTGCCATCACCCAGAATGATGCTGCAGTACAAGGACAAAATGATTGACTTCAACAGTTGGCTAAGCTTCTGGTGCCATTCTAAAGGGATCCAGTGTCTGTCTGCCTGGGATGACATGGTTGACAGACCACGATGCTTTGCCAGAGATGGCCTGCACCTGTCTCCGCTGGGATTCCGGATACTGGCTAAGGTACTTGCCGCCCCTATAGTGCCTTTTTTAGGCAAGGTTCAAATGACAAATTCACCACCGTAACAGGAACAGGCAAGCAAAAACTGAGGGTGATGCTACTCAATGCTAGAAGTCTAAATCTCAAAATGCACTCACTCGAGGCACTTCTTAAAATGGAGAACATAGATATCTGTGCAGTGACTGAGAACCTGGTTCAAGGCT
This sequence comes from Protopterus annectens, assembly GCF_019279795.1. Lineage (NCBI taxonomy): Eukaryota > Metazoa > Chordata > Ceratodontiformes > Protopteridae > Protopterus > Protopterus annectens. Next base: position 919,495,704 of record NC_056748.1, on the reverse strand, counting down.
CCAGAGAGCACCCCTGCACTACCAGGCTATAACTCATACCACACTTTTCGTCCATGTAACCTGGACCGGAACACCAAAGGCGGAGGTGTGTCCATATTCATTAAGGATATCCACACCTCCAGGCTAGTTGCTCAGCATAATGCAGCCGAGGTTATCCAAGTGCAACTAACTCTGGGCAAAACTGCAATCCAAACTGTAACTTGCTACAAATCACCCACCATTCCTCAGGATTCCCACTCCTCTTTTCTTGATGTACAGGAAAATATTAGGGTTCAACCAAACACCCTAATAATGGGCGATTTCAACTACCCCACCATTAACTGGGAAAACTACTCGTGTACCAACTCCTTCGCTCAACGCTTTCTGGAATTCATGAACTCCAATGTCCTGGATCAACTTATCCACACCCCCACAAGGGGCAACAATATCTTAGATCTAGTCATTACCAATATGAGTGATCGGTGTTCCACACCTGAAGTCAACGCCTCATTGTCCGATCTGACCATAAGCTAATTACCCTAGATATCCACATCCTGCCTCCACTCCCCATTAAGGAAACCATGTTAAAAAATTTCTCCAAAGCCAACTTCATGCTTCTTAAGACAGAAGTGGTGAACTTCATGACACCCATGCAGATGGACAATACAGTTACGACTACTGAATCCTACACAATTGCACTTTATAAGCACTTACATGAGTGCTTGAATTGTGCTATCCCAAACAGAACCAAGACGCTATCCTCCAAAAAAAGGAAGCCTATCTGGTGGTCCCCTGCCTTAAACAAACTGCACAACAGAAGGAAGAAACTCTTGCAAAAGAGAGGAAAATCCCACGAGTGGAGGAGCTCCCTGGTCAGCCTCAGTAAGAAGCTGCGATCCCTGATAAAGTCCTCCAAAGCTAGATACGGAAACAAAATCGCCACTGATTCTAAGGACAACGACAAAGCATTCTATAGCTATGTCAAGAATCTCAGTGGCAACACTCAGATCTGTTCTGAGTTACAGCACAATGGCACTAAATATACAGACCCAACTGATGTTGCCAACATCCTGGCAGATAGGTTCAGTGCTAACTTTACCCCCTCTCACCCCCTAAAGAGCCCATGTCTATACCGGAAGAATGCAAAGTTCCTGTAATCATGGCTGCACAGGTAAAAACCACACTCTCCAAAGCCAAGAACACAGCATCCATGGGACCAGACAACATCCCAGGCTGTGTTCTACATGAACTACAGAACGAACTGGCACCCCACCTAAGTACCATGTTCAATCATAGCCTCACCTCAGGCTTTGTGCCTGCTGAATGGCACACAGCAGCAGTTATCCCACTCCACAAGGGTGGAGCCACCACGGACCCTGGGAACTACCGCCCCATTAGCCTGACGAGCCTGGTCTGCAAGGCCATGGAACGTATCATCATGGAACTTATAAACAAAGACATTGGTAATCTCCAAACTCTGGATCCCACCCCGTTCGGGTTTGTGAAAGACAGATCATGTCACCTAAACCTGATAGACTTCTTTGAAGCAGTCACCAAAGCCGTAGACAAGGGTAAGGTGGTTCACACAGCCTATCTAGATCTTGCCAAGGCTTTCGACACCACCCCCCCACTCTGGAATTATAGATAAACTCACTAAACTAGGTATAAATCCCTATGTCACAAGATGGGTTGCCAACTGGCTCAGTGACAGAACCCACACTGTGAAAGTAGCAGACTACAAATCAGACTTCAGACCAGTGAAAAGTGCAGTACCACAGGGTTCAATCCTGGGTCCTCTCCTGTTTGGTATCTACTTCTCTGAAGTACAGGCTAACACAGAAGGTCTTTGGCTAATGAAGTTCGCAGATGACTGCAAACTAGGAGCCATAATCAAAACTCCTAACAATGTGGACATCCTACAAAAGGGCCTCACTGAGACATATATACCTGGTGTCAAAGCCATGGCCTCAAGCTCAATGCCAAAAAGTGCATTGTCATCCCCTATAGTAAAAACTCTGTACCCCTGAACTACAACATAGGCGGTAGTATACTTGACTCTGAAAGTGTGATGAGACCTTGGGACACAGGTGGACAGTAGGCTCTCCTTTAATAATCACATCACCACAGTAGTCAGGAAATCCTTCTACGTGGCACACCTCATCACAAAAGGTTTCTCATCCAGAAAAAAAGAGGTCATTGGTCCCCTCTACTCATCACTCATTGTACGCATTATAGAGTACAACACCCCTTTTGGTATGTACCTCACAAGACAGCTACAACAACTGGAAAGACCACAGAAATACCTCACAAAGAGGTTTACTGGCCTTAAACAGATGCCTTACACAGACAGTCACAAAAAACTCCAGCTTTACTCCGTCGCATATCGCCTACTCAGAGGTGATCTGTGCCTAACATACAAAGCTATGTCAAACCCAGAGCTGTTGGACATGCTCCACTTAATGAAATCCCAATCCCTCCGAGCTACATGCTCTAGGGACCCAAACCTTGTCACTACAATAAACAGAACATGCCGGCGGGATAGATTCCTGTCCCAGAGACTTCCCATACTCTGGAATAAACTACCTATCTATATCAAACAAAGCTCCTCATTAGCACTCTTCAAGAAAAATCTTGATGATTGGATGGGAAATAGGAAATTCACCCCGGGGATTACCTCTGTGGCTCTGCTCGACAGTGGCACAGGAAAATAATTTTCGTGGGTGGCAAAAGCCAGGGTACCTTTTTGGCTGGGCTTGTATAGGCCCCAGGGCCGATAGCCTAGTACCTACCTATGAATCTATAAGAAAGGCAAGGGATAAACATTTTATTATACTAACTGTTCTTAAAAGCTGAGAACGTTAGCTTTAAATGTGAACAGTATGAAAAATCTTAATAGGAGAGTAGGCATATTGCAATGGTGTGCTGCAGTAGATGTACATATTGTTTTAGAATATATCAGATTATTAACAGAGGAAGAAGTAACACAAACTGAAAAAACTTTGGAATGGTGTGGTAGTTTGAAACATGGGGAAAGAAACATGCTCGGGCATATGTATATTATGTCAAGAAAGCATTAAAGTATTAGCTGTAACCATAGTGGAAAAGTAATTGTGATGTTAAAATGGCTAAAGAAATTATGAGAAGTGGAAAGTTAAGTGCATGGGAGATAACCACTGGACCTATAAAAGGAATGAAATTAGAGCAGAAATTGATTATTTTTTAATATCTGATAGTTTAAAAGTTATAAAAAAGGAATTAAGTATGCTGGATTTTCAAATTATGTGGCAATATAGGTTAAAGTACAGGAAAATTAAAAATATATAAGACTAGCAAAAGAAATAGAGAATTAATGAAAATTAATTAGATTTAAAAGAGAAAAAAAGAACTTGTGGAATTATGAAAAAATCATAAGACTGACGGAGTTTTATAAGAATTGGACTGTTTGGTGGCTTATTTTTAAAGATAAACTATTTTTAGAATTTATAAGGAAGACAAGAAAGAGATGCAAGATATTAAGTCAATAAACATTTAGAGACTTAGAGAAGAAAAATTCCTTTTATGAAACAGAGAAATATATAAAATGAATCAAATTAAAATCAACAACTTCTTATATAAGCAAAAATATTGTTTACAAGGAAAGAAAGAGCACCATATTTGAGTAAAATAATAAAAGGAGAATTAAAAAATAAGGAAGGTAAGCAAATAAGACAGCAAGAAGGAATATATGAAATAAAGTATCTATTGGAATTATTTGTTAAGAGAAGAAAGCATAGAACAAATTTATATAGGTGAAAAATTAAATATGGAAGATTAGTATTTAGAACAAAAAATAACCATGACGGAGAAAAGGAAATTGAGTTATTGTGGATAATAAGATAAATAACTGATGTTATCATATAAATGTAGAAGTGAAGGTTATGATAGAGGATATAAGTAAAGCTTATGATAATATTCAATATAAATCATTATGGGGAATTTTACAGGCATATAATGTAAGCAAAAAAATTACAAGTAATAAAATCTGTTTTTGAAAGGAACTATGTGAAACTAAGTGTAAATGGCTGCATTCGGGAAGAAATAAAAATAGAATGTGGAATATAGCAGGGTTACCCAACTAGTAGTGTAATTGTCTCATTAGTTATGAATGTAAGAGTGAGGGAAATTAATAAAATGACAAGTAGTGGTGGATACAAAATGATGAAAGAAGTGCAATTGCTGATAATGTATAATTATGCAGATAATATTGTATTAATTGTTTAAAAATAAAGTATGGATGGAAAAGTAAATGAAAAATTGAGTACATTTTAAACAAAATGGTTTAAGTATAAATAAGGAGAAAAGTAAAGGATTTGGTTTTGAAGGTATGATAGGAGTTGTGTTCAATGAAAACTATATTAGGAATAACATTTGGAAGGAACAAATACAGAGAACAATGGGATAATACACTCACAGCAATAAAAGATATGACTAATTTTTGAAATCATATAGATGTTCATATAGAAAAAAAAACCCACTTGTTGAAAACTATGGTAATAGGAAAAGTTGCTCGTTTCTAACATCTATACAATTCCTATTAAGTATGAAACTAAATTAATGATTATATTCTCTTTTATATGGGGCTGTAGACTGAATCCAGTCAAAAGAGGGATTCTTTATTTGAAAGAAAAGGAAGGTGGTTTGGGTTTAATAAGCCCAATAGTACATGCAACATCTTTAATTTTATATAAGGTATTTAAAGGAATTATGAAGGAAAATAAAAACTTGATAGAAATGATACTATATTATAAATATAAATAATTGTGGGAAGGAATGGGCGTTAAAAAAACAAAGTAAAGGCACAGTGAATGAAAAAATGAGAGAGTACCAAAACAATTGTTATGGAAAATAGAGTATGTGTGAGAAAAGTAGAAAGGAATGGTACTTAAGTATTATGAAAGCATTGTATTGTATTGATCCATGGAAAGATTCAGAAATAGGTAAGAAAAAAGATATAATGATGAGATATAATAACTATAAAAAGATTAGAATGTAATGATTTTTTATGGAGTTTGTCTATTAGAAAATTGCCAGTTAAGGCAGATATGCCATACAGAAAAAGCATTGCCAGTTAAGGCAGATATGCCATACAGAAAAGGAAGATAGAATATGTAATAAATGTGGAGAGTTTGAGACTACTGAGCATGTGTTTTTGAAATGTGAAAGAGTTAATCATTTGTGGAAAGAAATATGCAAAGATAATAGGTTGAAAAGTTTGTTAAAATTTGAACAAATAAGTATGGACATAATAGAATTTGGTTATTATGGTGCATGTTAACAGGAAGAAGTGAAGAAAACGGACAGAGTAATATTTTATGCTTCATGGACTATGTGGAATGAGAGACTGAATGAAAGTAAATACAATGGAAAATGGACTTTGACAAAGATTTTGAAAAAATAATGTTTTGGTTGTGGATAAAAGAGTTGTGGGATGCTTAAATTTAAGTTTATAATGTATGGAGATGTGTAAATAGATGTAAATAATATGTAATGTATATATCAATAAAAAACCTTACTCTTTTCAAACATTATGAGGCCCGAAAAAGCTGCTGCTGCAGTCAGAGAGCAATCAATTTCCATATGGTTAAGGAAGCGTTATTGAGACAATTTGGGAACTAATGTGCCACTTTTTAAAGTTCCGTTCAATAATGAAAATTTTAAATACATAGAAATTAAGAATTTATGGAATCTGGTCTTTCCGATTGAATTAAAGGATAGATTTGGTGGGCACCCAGCAATACTTTTTAGTAAAGGAAGAGCTATAAAAAATTTGATAGAGAATCAGCTAAGGTTTTTATCAACTGCAGGTCGTATCCACCTAAGGTACGTGTGGCAGTTGTAAACAATGTAAGTTTATACATGAAGGTCATTATCTCTTGGTCAAAGGTTATGACTGTATTTCAACATGTCCAGGCAAATGTAATTGTGATACTTCCCACATTGTCTATATCGCCATCTGTTCTTGTCCTACATTTTATGTAGAAAACAACTAACCATAGTTGAGAGCATATGAGAGAACATTTATATGATACTAAAAAACAGTGAACTAATGTATTGTATAGGCATTCAATAAATTGTAAGCATTTTAAGAAATTTAGATTTTTATTTAATAATAGGTTTTTAATGCTCACAGGGGAGGAGACTGACAGTCTTCTAGAATTGAGAAAATTGTGCTGGCAGTTGAGGTTTAATGCTTGCCAGTTTCCAGGTATTAATGAATCCCTATCTGTTGTTAGTGCATTGAAAGAAAGCACACAAGTTATAATCTGGTCCTGCATATTTTTGCATGCAGTAATAAACATAAATACTGTATTTTAATAGAACAGAACACTCAGTGGAGCAAATGCCTCTCGCCAAATAATAAATATGGAGGAAATGGCATATAAAAATCTTCTGGTGGAGGCAACCATGCAAGGATATATAGAGTTCAAATAACGGTAGAAAACAGTCAGCGTTTAAAAGATAAAGCACTTTTAATGGTGTACACGGGTAAGCGCTTTCTCATTTGCTTCGTCAGACCAAAAAACACCAAGCTATTAACCACTCCTTATATAGTCAGTAATTAATAGTGATGTAAGGACCATATTGAAGTTAAAAAAAAAAAAAAAAAAAACACACCATATATAATAAAATATAAATGAATCTAAAATTAATTAAGACATATTGGATGAAACTCATGCATATACTATAGCTGTTTGATGAAAGCCTAAATAGTACTATGTATTCTATATAGATAGCCTAAATAGTACTGTGTATTCTATAAAGATAGCCTAAATAGCATTATGTATATCTATATAGAATACATAGAACTATTTAGGCTTTCATCAAACAGCTTATAATAGTTCTATTTTGAACGCACTGAATATAACTATTTTATGTTGGTGTCATTTCATGTTTGATCTGTATATACATGAGTTTCATCCGATATATCTTAATTAATTAATTTTAGGTTCATTTATATTTTATTATATATGGTATGTTTTTGTTTTTTTTTTTTTTTTAACTTCAATATGGTCCTTACGTCACTATTAATTATTGACTATATAAGGAGTGGTTAATAGCATGGTGTTTTTTGGTCTGACGAAGCAAATTTGAAAGCGCTTACCCGTGTACACCATTAAAAGTGTTTTATCTTTTAAACGCTGACTGTATTCTACTGTTATTTGAACTCTATATATCTTTGCATGGTTGCCTCCACCAGAAGACTTTTATATGCTATTTACTGTATTTTAATATTCTAATGGTTTAAGTTTTATACTTCATGGTTTTAAATTATAGGGCTGGGACTATTTGTACACATCCTTATTCGTTAGTAATATTTATGTATAATATTCACATTTTGTAGTTATGTACAAAATAATTTGTATTAGTATGTAGACTATTCAAATTGCTTTATATATATATATATATATATATATGTGTGTGTGTATGTATATAATATATATGTATATAATATATATGTGTGTGTATATATATATATATATATATATATATATATATATATATATATATATATATATATATAAGCATATTTAGTATTAGTAAGTATATTGATTGACAAACTCATTGTTATGGTGTTTTTGCAACTGTTTAATTATGCATGAGAAGAATGTTAATTGGTGGTGCTAGTATTTAAAATTGCCTTTATGGGCATGTTTATTCCAACTCTGAAGAAGTCCCTACGTACACGGGACAAAACGACTTAGTTGTGTTATGTTTTTTTTTTTTTTAAAGTACATTAAAGTTTATTTAAAAGTACAGTAGTTGCTTAGCCTGGTTGAGGTTTTGGTCTTACAGCATTCAATATCCTATTACAAACAAGGTGGCTGGAAAAGCGTTTTACATAATTTATTGCATACCCAGATAGAACGATCACTCAATGGCTCATTTAGAAGGTTAGAGGAGGTGTGACTTGCATTTTGTGTGAGCCGATTGCTGGATTTGATTTTGGTTATGGTCAGAGAGTTCCATAGTGGAGGAATAGGAGTCTGAGAGCAGATCAAGAGCGAAGGGACAGAAAATGAGTCCATTCTAAAAACTGAAATTGAAAGAGAGGAGCTAATGATTAAGGAGTTGGATGGAAGAGGATTGAAAATGGCACTGCTGTTGGATTTGATGAACTGAGTTGAGACACAACTGAGAAGTAGAAGGCTGGAGTTTGGTGGTCGGTCATGAACTTGTTGAGACTGTAGTGGATGACTTGAGCTGTGTCCAGTGACAATGGAAGAAACTCAGGGGTAACTTTGACCAGTAGAGGAGCTGGTTTTAAGAGTATACCCTGCAAAATTGTTGGAAGATAAAGTTGTCATGTGAATATTATAAATAAAGGAAAAAATATGCCGATATGGAAAGGAGAGCGAGACAAGTAGGACAACAGAATCAAAGGAAGCAACCAGTAGCAAGATTTAAAGCAAATAAATGTGTAAATAGATATGATGGTATGGTCAGTGTTACAGGTTTTAAATTACAGGACATATGAGCATTAATTCATTTGGCTACAGAGAATTTCTGTGAAGTGATGATCAAAGCATTTACAGCAAGTACCACACAGGTGGCATAATGGTTAAGGTGTACACCTCCCATGTAAACGATATAATGTTCAATCTTGACCTCTGGACAGTGTCTGAATGGAGTTTGTATGTTTCCCTTTGTCTCTGTGGGTCCCCCCACCTCCCCAAATAACTCATGCTGAGTGTTTACATCTTAAACGCATACAAGAATGGAGCTGTAAGCTGCTGCAGCACAGACTCTAGATAATGCCTATTGGGAGAAGAGTTTGATAGACCATCCACTTTGGGCATCAACTGTGATGTGCAGTATCCTGTAAATAGGAGAACAATGATCACAAACACCCTGTCAAGCATAGCCACTCAACAGTACAAAACATGGCAATAGGTGATTTGGTCACATAATCAAATGTCTCCAAAAATGATCATGGATATTTGCCAGTAGTAAGTGGGTTGAAGACCTGACCTACGCCAGGGACCAATGTTAATAGTGGGAAGGGATTTATGTGCCCACTGTAAAACCCAGCATGAACATTTACCTAGTATAGCTCTGTTAAGTGAAAGCTAGATGTTGTAAAACCATCAACCTCCCAAGCATGAAGTAAAATATAAATAAATAAAATGACTTTTTTGAAAGGTTAATGCATGAAGGAGAAAAGAAGAAGAAATGGATTGCACCTTAGAGTGACTACATTTTTCTGATCATAATTAGGTTCATAGGTAGGTACTAGGCTATCGGCCCAAGGGCCTACGTAAGCCTAGCCAACAAGGTTCCCTGGCTTACGCCACCCAAGAAATTTATTTTCTTGTGCCACTGTTGATCAGAGACACAGAAGTGATCCCCGGGGTGTGTTTCCTATTTCCTAGCCACTCATCAAGATTTTTCTTGAAGAGTGCTAATGAAGAACTTTGCTTGACAGAGATGGGTAGCCTGTTCCAGAGTATAGGAAGTCTCTGGGACAGGAATCTATCCCTCCAGCATGTCCTGTTTGTTGTGGTGACAAGGTTTAGGTCCCTAGAGCTTGTAGCTCGGAGGGATTTGGATTTCTTTAACTGTAGCATGTCCAACAGCTCTGGGTTTGACATAGCTTTATATGTTAGGCAGAGATCACCTCGGAGTAGGCGATATGCTGCAGAGTAAAGCTGGAGTTTTTTGAGGCGGTCAGTGTAGGGCATTTGTTTGAGACCAGTAATCCTCTTTATGAGGTACTTCTGTGGCCTTCCAGCAGCTGCAGATGTCTTCTGAGGTACATTCCAAAAGGGGCGTTGTACTCTATAATGGGTCTGAGTGTCGACCAGGGGGAAACAATGACCTCTTTTTTCCTGGATGAGAACCCTTTTATGATGAGGTGTGCCACGTAGAAGGACTTCCTGACTACTGTTAATGTGACTATCAAAGGAGAGACCACTGTCCACCTGGGTCCCAAGGTCTCTTATCACACATTCGGTGTTAAGTAGATTGCTGCCTCTGTGGTAGTTCATGGGTACAGAGTTTTTACCAAAGGGGATGACACTGCACTTTTTGGCATTGAGCTTGAGGCCATGGTTCTGACACCAGGCATCTGTCTCAGTGCGGCCCTTCTGTAGGATGTCCACATCATTTGGGGACTTGACTATGGCTCCTAGTTTGCAGTCATCTGCGAACTTTGTTAGCCAGAGGCCTTCTGTGTTAGCCTGTACTTCAGAGAAGTAGATACCAAACAGGAGAGGCTCCAGGACGGAACCCTGTGGTACTCCACTTGTCACTGCTTTGAGGTCAGATTTGGAGTCTGCAACTTTTACGGTGTGGGTTCCGTCAGTGAGCAAGTTGGCAACCCATCTTGTGACATAGGGATTTATACCTAGTTTAGTGAGTTTAGCTATAATTCCAGAATGGGGGATGGTGTCGAAAGCCTTGGCAAGGTCAAGATAGGCTGTGTGAACCACCTTACCCTCATCTACGGCTTTGGTGACTGCCTCAAAGAAGTCGATAAGGTTCAGGAGGCATGATCTGCCTTTCACAAAACCGAACTGGGTGGGATACAGAGTTTGGAGGTTACCAATGTCTTTGTTTATGAGTTCCATGATGATAGGTTCCATGGCCATGCAGACCAGGCTCGTCAGGCTAATAGGTCGTTAGTTCCTGGGATCAGTGGTGGCTCCCCCTTTGTGGAGTGGGATAACCGTTGCTTTGCGCCATTCAGTAGGCACAAAGCCTGATGCAAGGCTATTATTGAACATGGTGCTTAAGTGGCGAGCCAGTTCGTTCTGAAGTTTGTGTAAAATGCAGCCTGGGATGTTGTCCGGTCCCATGGATGCTATGTTTTTGGCTTTAGAGAGTGCAGCTTTTACCTGCGTAGTTGTGATTACAGGGACTCTGTATTCTTCCTGTATAGATATCTGCCCTTTAGGGGGTGGGCGGGGTAAAGTTAGCACTGAACCTATCTGCCAGGATGTTGGCAATATCTGTTGGTTCCTTAATTTTTGTGCCGTTGTGCTGTAACTCAGAGCAGATCTAGGTGTTTCCATCGAGATTCTTGACATAGCTATAGAATGCTTTGTGGTTGTCCTTAGAATTCGTGGCAATTTTTGTTTTCATAGCTAGCTTTGGAGGATCTTATAAGGGATCTCAGCTTCTTACTGAGGCTGACCAGGAGACCCCCTCCACTCATGGGATTTTACTCTCTTTTGCAACAGTTTCTTCCTTCTGTTGTACAGTTTGTTTATGGCAGGGGACCACCAGACTGGCTTCCTTTTTTTGGAGGATCGCGTCTTGGTTCTGTTTGGGATAGCATGATCCATGTACTCGTGTAAGTGCTTATAGAGTGCATTTGTGTAGGTTTCAGCAGTTGTAACTGTATTGTCCCTCTGCATGGGTGTCATGAAGTTCACCACTTCTGTCTTAAGCATGAAGTTGGCTTTGGAGAATTTTTTTACTGTGGTTTCCTTAATGGGGGGGGTGTGGATATCAAGGGTGATTTTGCTTATGGTCGGATTGACTTCAGGTGTGGAACACCAGTCACTCATGTTGGTAATGACTAGGTCTAGGATATTGTTGCCCCTGGTGGGGGTGTGGATAAGTTGATCCAGGGCATTGGAGTTTATGAATTCCAGAAAGCATTGAGCTAAGGAGTTAGTACACAAGTAGTTTTCCCAGTTAATGGTGGGGTAGTTGAAGTCGTCCTTTATTAGGGTGTTTGGTTTAACCCTAATATTTTCCAGTACTTCAAGAAAAGAGGAGTGGGAATCCTGGGGTATGGTGGGGGGGTCTGTAGCAAGCTAAAATTTGGACTGCAGTTTTGCCCAGAGTTAGTTGCACTTTGAGAACCTCGGATGCATTATGCTGAGCAACTAGCCTGGAGGTGTGGATATCCTTAATGAATATGGGCACACCTCCACCTTTGGTGTTTCAGCCCAGGTTGCATGGCTGAAAAGTGTGGTATGCGTTATAGCCTGGTAGTGCTGGGGTGTTCTCTGGAGCCTTGAACCAGGTCTCAGTCACTGCACAGATGTTGATGCTCTCCATTTTAAGGAGTGCCTTGAGTGAGTGCATTTTGAGATTTAAACTTCTAGCATTGAGTAGCATTACCCTCAGTTTTTGCTTGCCTGTTCCTGTTACAGTGGTGAATTTGTTATTTGAACCTTGCCTAAAAAAGGCCCTGTAGGGGCAGCAAGAGCCTTAGGCAGTATCCAGAATCCCAGGGACGACAGGTGCAGGCAATCTGTGGCAAAGCATCGTGGTCTGTCGACCATGTCATCCCAAGCAGACAGATACTGGATCCCCTTAGAATGATACCAGAAGCTTAGCCAATTTATTTTATTTTATTTTACATTTGTTGACCAGGATAATCCAACTAGATACATGTCCATTTTCAGCGGAGGCCCGGGGAGAAAAGCTCCACATTGATAGTTAGTTATATACATGAGAATTACATTGTTACATAATAGTACAATTGGTTATATGAAAAAAAATAATTTTCAATTGGCCCTTTAAGAGGTGTAAAGATAATAGTAGGTAGAGGTTTTAGATTACAAGGTTGATAGATCTAGAACAGAAGGAGGTCATAGCATACTACCAGAGTAATATGTAGAGAGAGGATAAAAAATAGATTCAGCTACATAGAATGGGGGTTAGTCAGGATGTGAGCATTGGCATAGCCAGTGGGACTTGTAATATTGGATTAGACTTTTTTTAAAGTGGGTTAGGGAGGTAATGTTGGTGATACTAGAAGGAAGAGAGTTCCATATTTTGGCAGTGACGTTGGCAAATAGAGCATCACCACCTGAGTTATAGGATCTTACTTTATGAATAAGTGGAATGTTAGAGGAACATAGGCTGTTTAGATTGGTATATGGTATAACTAGGTTCTTTAGTGCTGGAGATTTATCCGGATATTTGAGTATTTTAAATGCCTCGATAAGTTGGGTTTGATGAAGGAGGTTTGGAAGTTCTATCCATCTCAGGTATTTTAGGTTATTAGTGGTGGGTTCTATGCGGCGTACCAGTAGCAAATCTGGCAATGTGATTATAAGAACATGATAGTTTATTTAGCTCGGTTTTGTTAAGCTTGGTGAATACAGGGGATGCATAAAGAAGTGTAGAGAGCAAATGTGTGCGGGCAATAGTCACTTTTGTCATTGAAGTTAGAAAGGATTTGATTCTATATAGTGACCCTAGTTTCTTATTCACAGCTTTAATAGTAAGATTAATATGTGTATCAAACTTGAGTTTATTGTCAATGGTAACTCCTAATAGTTTAGTATAGGGGTCTGGAGTGATAATCGTACTGTTGTTTGATTGTATGGTAAAGGTAGTATTGGGGAGTTTATGGGTTGGATGGAAGAGTAGTAATTTGGTCTTTTTTGGATTAAGGATTAGCTGTCGTCCTGATAGCCAGTTTTCTACATCTGTAAAGCAGGATTGAGTTTTGGCTAGAGTTTTATCTAGAGATGTGTCCGAACATACTAATGTCGAATCATCGGCGTATTGTATACAGGTTGCTTCGGGGATGGCTTTATGCAGGTCATTGATAAAGACTGAAAAAAGAAGTGGTCCTAGTATGGATCCTTGAGGGACTCCAATGGTATTAGGTTGGAGGTTGGAGAGTTTATTGTGCCAGAGTACTGCTTGTTTCCTACCTGAGAGATAGGTTCATAGGTTCATAGGTTCATAGGTTTATACTAGGCTATCTGCCCTAAGGCATTTATAAGCCTAGCCCAAATTATTGTGGCTTACGCCACCCCTTATATGAAAAAATACTGTGCCCATTAGTTTGTTGTGCCTCTGTCCAGCAGTGACCCAGAGATGATTATCTCCCATCCACAGGTCTAGATTTCTCTTGAACAGAGTCAGCGAGGTGCTCTGCCTCACATGGACCTTTATTCCACAGCATAGGAGTCTCTGAGTGATAAATCTATCCCTCCAGCACGTCCTATTTATATCCAAGGTTTAAGTCGCTTGCTCTAGTGGTTTTGGTGGATTTGGATTTTTGAGGTGGAGCATGTCCATTAATTCCGGGTTGGACATGGCCTTGTATGTCAGGCACATGTCACCTCTGAGCAGGCGGTATGCGACTGAATAGAGCTGGAGTTTCTTCAATCTGGCAGCATATGACAGATTTTGGAGTCCCTTTATCCTTTTGGTGAGGAACTTTTGGGGTCTCTCCAATTGCTGCAGATGTCGGGTGAGATACATCCCGAATGGGGCATTGTACTCGATCATTGGTCTGATAAGTGAAGAGTACAGGGAACAATGACCTCACTAGATCTGGATGTGAATCCTTCATGATCAGGTGGGCAATGTAGAAGGTCTTTCTAACCACTTTAGCAATGTGAGTGTCAAAAGAAAGGCCACTGTCAACCTGGGTCCCCAGGTCCCTGATAACCTCTTCTGTGCTTAGTGGATTGCCACCTATATGGTAGCTTGGGGTTACCTTGTTTTCCCGAAGGGTATGACTATACATTTTTGGCGTTTAACTTCAGGCCATGGCTCTGGCACCAGCTATCTGTTTCCGTGAGTCCCTTCTGAAGGATATCCGTGTCCGATGCACTTTCCACTATGGCGCCCAGTTTGCAGTCATCTGCAAACTTTGTCAGCCAAAGTCCTCCCATGTTGGCCTGTACTTCTGAGAAGTAGATGCCAAACAATAGGGGCCAAGGACTGGGACACCACTTGTGACCGGCTTGGAGTCTGACACAGCGCCAGCAACTCTAACCCTGTGGGTTCTGTCCTTAAGCCAGTTTGCAACCCATCTTGTGACATATGGGTTTACATTTAAGCTGGTAAGTTTTTCTACAATACCCGAGTGGGGTATTGTGTCGAAGCCTTGCAAGGTCAAGGTAGGCTGTATGGACTGCCTTTCCCTCATCAATGGCCTTGGTGACTATTTCAAGAAGTCGACTAAGTTCAAAAGGCATGATCTTCCCTTGACAAAGCCAAACTGGGGCGGGTCCAATGTCTGCAAGTCCCCTATATCTTTGTTTATGAGCTCCATTATGATCCTCTCCATAGCTTTGCAGACTAGACTTGTTGGTCCGTGGCGCCACCTTTGTGGAGTGGGACCACAGTTGCCGTCGCCACTCCTTGGGCACGTATCCTGTGGTAAGGCTGAGATTAAACAGCTGCCGGTTTAATTCCTCATTTAGGACACCATCCGGTCCCATTGATGCTGTGTTTTTAGCTTTAGAGAGCAGCTTTCACCTGCGCATTTGAGATGTCCGGGAGGCTACACTCGGCTGGGATAGTTATCTCTCCTTTAGGGGAGAGGGTGAAGTTTGCACTGAACCTGTCTGCCAGTATGTTGGCAATGTCTGTGGGTTCAGTGATTTTTGTATCATTTTGGACTAATTCTGAGCATATCTGTGAGTTTCCACCCAGGTTCCTAACATAGCTGAAAAAGGCCTTATGATTGTCCTTTGAATCCATGGCAATTTTTCTCTCAAAATTGGCCTTAGTTGATTTTATGAGTGCTCGTATTTTTACTAATAATGATCAGGGGTGACTTCCCTTTATGGATTTTGTTCTATCATGTAATAGCTTTCTCCTCTTATTGTAAAGTTTGTTAATGGCTGGGGTCCACCAGACTGGACGGGAAAGAGTCTTGGTTTTATTTGGGATTGCCTGATCCATGCAGTCCTGGAGGTGTTCATAGAAGGCATTTGTAATTGGGTTGTGGTTTCCTCTGACTCAGGGGCCTTGAAGGATACCACACCAGTCTTGAGTAGTGTGAAGTTTGCTTTAGAAGTTCTTCACTATGGTCTTTTTGTTTGGGGTGGATGTGGATTTCCAGTGAGATTAGTTTATGATCAGATCTCACCAATGTTTGTCCCCATGTTTGTGACAATGAGATCTAGTATATTTTCTCCTCTCGTGGGAACAGTGACTAGCTGTTCCATGGCATTTGAATTTATGAACTCCAGGAACCGTTGGGCTAGAAAGTTAGGGCTTGAGTAATGTTCCCAGTCTATATTCGGGTAGTTGAAGTCACCCAATATGATGGTGTTTGGAGATACATTTATACCCTCCAGTGTCTTCAGGAAGGCTGTGTGGGGTTCCTGAGTTTGAGAGGGTGGCCTTTTGCCTATTGTTAGTTGCACCTGGATGGTTTCCGAAGCTTCATGCATTGCCACCAACCTGGAGGTGTGAATATGGATACACCCTCCTTTTGTGGAGTGGTCAAACCTAATAGTGCCGGGGTGCTCTCAGGAGCCTTGAACCAGGTTTCAGTTACAGCACAGACATCGATGTTCTCCATACTGAGAAGGGCCTCGAGTGCGTGCATTTTGAGATTTAGACTTCTGGCATTGAGCAGCATTACCCTCAATTTCTTCCCATTTTTGTTTTCTAGGGTGGTAGGTTTAGGCGTGGAACCAGCCCAATGTTAGGTTGTCCAGGTGGAGATTCTTTAGAGTATTAAGAAGTAGTTGGTGGTTGACCATATCAAAGGCTTTTGAGAGATCCAGAAACAGAGCCGATGATATCTTTTTGTTGTTGCGGTTTTGATTTATGGTATCCGTAAAAGAGAGTAGGGCAGTAGTTGTGCTGTGGCTGGGTCTGAAACCATGTTGTGAACTGGTCAGCAATTTGTTCTAGGTAAGATAGTGAAGTAGTTGCTTGTGTATGCATTTTTCCATAATTTTGGCCAGGGGGGGACATTATGGCTATTGGCCTATAGTTTGATAGTTCAGTGGATGAACCACCCTTATGGAGTGGGATAACGTGGGATATTTTCCAAATTGAGGGGATATTCGATTCTGTGATGGTACGATTAATTAGTATAGTAATGGGGTAGGCTATGACATCAGCAGCTACTTGTAAATATTCGGCTGGGAGTAGGTCTGCAGAGAGGGTAGTTGGTTTTAGCTTTCTTAGTAAGGTTGAAGTCAATCATTTTGTTCTTGTACTGCGGTATCATTCTGGGCGATGGCAGAATGCTACTCATGGCTAGGGTCATACCTGCTTGGGCTGCAAGATTGGAGAGCTCTTCCATGTCTCTTTTCATGTAGTCCAGGGAGGTACGTCTCAGTTCATACACACCAACATGGACAATGACAGAGTCATATTTGTACTTGGTGTGGAGTGACCTGAGTGTGTGGGTTATGTGGTGGATCCTGGCACCCGACAGGCAGCTGACTGTAACCTTCTCCTTGTTTAGCCTGGTGAGTGGGGCATCAGTGTGCCTGACTATAGAGGCACCTATGACTGGTGTGTTGGGTACGTTGTTTTGCCTTATTGGCTGTGGTTGAGTGGCACACCTGAGTCTGTGGTCTGTGTGTCATTTGGGTTGTGTTGGGGGATGGAGGTTGCTTGCTTTTCTGCTTTGGAGGTCTCAGTTGCTTAGACAGATTGTTATTGAGAGTCTCCGCAAATGTTTTTGTGTTACTGTGTGTCGATTTTGGTGGTGTAGATTTAGTGAGACTATGTGATGAGTGTGGTGTGGTGCAAATATTTACCTTCTCCTCATGACTGTCAAGTTTAATCTTGGTTGGAGAGAGCTTTACCTCCAGTTTGGCTAGATAAGTGCATCTCTCACAGGTTGTAGTGTTGGATGGTAGGAAGGGAGGGTTGTCTGTGTACATGAGGCAGTTTCTACATTGCCTCAAGATGCCCAGATTCATCAGATAGGAGAGAACACTGGGAGCTTGACCCTTGGACATGCCTGAATAAAAAACTATTTTCCTCTAGATAAGTGAGGAAAGTGAGTATAAGAGCTGTTTTTCTCTAAACAAGTGAGAAAAATAAGTACAAAAACTGTTTTCCTCTGAGCACCAATAAGCAAATTTAAGTGCTAAAACTAAGAATACGTATCTGCACTAGACGAGTTACAGGACAGAATCAAGTGCAAATGCAGGCTTTCAAATCAGAAAGTTGAGAGAGATTGCCCAAACGGCCAATAACTACAATTTCTGTGCCAGAACCACTCCTTAAGTGGTAGACAGGTTACCTAGTGCTTACCACTCCCACTTATAAGGTAGAAGGCTTCCCTCCAACACAGAAAGGCTTGGGGGGCTCAGAAGCTTACATACAGTCCTGGATACTGTAAATCTGTATCTGGAACACTAGTTACAGGAAAGGTAGGAAACCGGCTTAGTTTTTTTTTTTTTACAGAAAAATACTAAAACAGTTCACATGCAGTGCAAGCTAGCACACTTGAATATGTAGCAATATTAGACCAAGCACAGGTTAAAAATGCAATTAAATTAAAAAGGACTAAATGCAAATGCAGAAAGAGTTTATTAGGTAGAATGTGGTAAAGAGATGGGACCGGGGGAGTGTCCCAGATCAAATCTACAGTGGGGTGGGCAACTGTATACTAAAGTTAACACAAAAAAAAAGACAAATGTGCAGTTTAGGACACTGGGTCTAAATGCACTGCAGTTACTTTTTTCTGTTTGTAAAAGTGCATGAAGTTAAGAAAATATATGATGAAAGAAATGTTTGGACAGTGGGAGAGGAAATATAGTTGACAGTAGATGTACATGAAGGGGAAAAGGCAGCATATTTTGAATGCAGTAATTCTGAATGAGTAAAGGGGAAATGTGAAGAAGCTTTTTTTGTGGAGAAGAAATTTACTTGGTACAAGATTGTAATAAACGATTATTTATTCGGTGGGAGGGCATACTAGTAGGAATTGTAAGGCAAAGTGCAGAAAATGTAATGAATTTGAACATTCTTGGTTTGACTGTCCTTGGCTAGAAGAAAAAGATTAGATGAAAAGAAAACCATACCGAAGAAAGACTGTTTAGGTCCATAATTTATTGTTATGATGAATACCAAACATGACTTACTTTTCTTAGCAGACTTTTTTGTGGTTGCTCTGCAAGGGCCGTGGTGGTGCAGCGGTAGCGTCGCCTCACAGCAAGAGGTTCTCCCATTTGATTCTCGGCTGGAGCGCCTTCTGTGTGGAGTCTGCATGTCCTCCCTGCGGTCGAGTGGCGTTTGAAAGACATGCGTGAATGGCCATGCCTTCGTTGAAGGTTGGGCGTCAAGCTGGCACCTCTGCACCATAAAAATCTACTGAAAATCATTAGCGGACCAGAATTCCACTGTGGCGACCCCTAACCGGGAAAAGCCGGAAAAAAAACAAGTCATATCTGCAAGGATTCCTGCACTTAGAGTTATGTATAAGAAGTCCTACATTTGTTCTACAGTGACACAATGACAAGTGTTTGTAAGAAACTAATCCATCTTTTGTGCCTAAAGTGATTTTTTTGCTGTCTCATCTGCCAAACATCTTTCTTAAGCAAGAAACTAAAAGGGTGAAATTATTGCATACCTTGACTGTGCAGAGAGAGAGCCTGTTAAGTATGTAAAAAGGGTTATAAGACCAAATGAGCGACTTTTGTTTGTTTTATGAAGGGGCACAAGACCTGTCGGTAGTTTGCCCATTGTATTATCTTTCTGCTGTGACAAGTTCAGCTAAATAGTTTCTACTTCTACTTTTTATTTAAAATCTGTAAGCAAAATAAATGTGCAGCTCTTGCTTGGGCAAAAGTGCATTAATTTATTAAAAGCTCTGGGATAGATGCCAGTATAGAAAGAGAGGTGACTTTGTGACAGTGATATACAATTGCTTCTTGGTTATCCACATCATTGGCTTATCCTGTTAAATGTTTGAATTTTGCTCAGATGTAATATGTAGTTTTACAAGAGTCCTTCACAAAGAAGGATAGCAGGTGTTTGAAGTTACTCACTGTAGTAGCAGTATGAATATCCTCCCACCATCTTTCTTTGAATGTGAAGCAAGGTGTGGATTTGTAAAATGGCTGTGATTTATTTTAACATGTGACTTTATCTTATCTTATTCATAACATCATAGATAAGTACTGGGCTAGCTGCCCATGTTTGTCACTTTAAACCTAACCAGTTTCCTTTTAGGTGCTTGAAATCCCTCAGAGAATGTAACTGGCATCCCCTAAAGTACCTCAGTCTTGATGACGCAGTTTAATTTTTTTAATACTACCTTCCTGAGCATCCTTAATTACCATGCCCCCATAAGACTTTCCAGAACGAAAGCACAACCCTCCCCATGGCTACAGAAAACCACTAAGTCAGAAATGAAAAACAGGGATAAAGTCTGGGAGCACCGGCGCAAAATCAAAACCCCCTCAACTAGACAGAAATTCCTAGAACTACGCAGTAGAGTTAAAAAGCTAATAAAACGGAACAAATTACAATGCTACCAGTCTGCCCTAGACTCCTCCCAACACAGCCCTAAACAGTTCTGGTCCTCCATAAACTCCATCCTCCTCCTCCTCCCAGGTAAAGTCTGTACTCCTCCAAAAATATTGCTACCTTATTCAACACACACTTTACGCAAACCATACTATCACTAGCTAAACAACACAACCCTCCTCCCCTCCAACCCACACCTTCAACTAGTAATCTCCCTACTGCCTTCTCTTTTTCTCCTGTGCCTACCTCCAACATAAAAAAACTCTTAACTAAACTTAAGCCTGCCAAATTAGCAGCAGACAACCTCCCAAATGAATACCTACAAATCGCAGCTGATGCTCTGGCCTACCCGGTATCCATCTTGATTAACCGATCTCTGTCAGAAAGTTACATTCCCACACTGTGGAAAGTATCACATATAATTCCCTTCCACAAAGGTGGCCCCTTCACAGAACTAACCAATTACCGCCCCATAGCTATTCTCGCTCCACTCTCTCAACATACTAGAGAGATACATACATTCTCAGGTCTCTGACTACCTCCTTACTAACAACCTCCTTTCCAATACTCAGCATGATTTCCGACCAAACCATAGCACTACTACTGCCTTACTCTCCTTTACTAACACTATCCTTCACCATAAAAACAATGGCTATCTCTCCTCTGCTACTTTCCTAGACCTATCTAAAGCATTTGACATGGTCCCACACAAACACCTCATCTCTGTCCTCAATAACCTATCCTTCTCTCAATCAGTCACCAACTGGTTTCAGAGTTACTTGTCTGACCGCCAACAATCCGTTGTATGTCAGAATGACATATCTCCCCAACTACATGTCTCCATAGGGGTTCCCCAAGGATCCATCCTTGGACCCCCCTACTCTTTGTTTTCACCAATAATTTAGCTTCTGCCACCAAACATGGCACACTCATACAATAGGCAGATGACTCGACCATCATCTGCTCAGTCCAGTCCCTACCCAAACTGCAAAAAGTCACACAGGAAGCCTTTTCCTCTGTTGAAACTTGGTTATCCGATGCCCAATTAACTCAACCCAAACAAAACTAAACTACTCTTCTTCCAACCCACCAAACATACTCAAAACAACTCTCACTTTAACATCACAGCAAAAGACAACACCACTATATACCCAACTGAGCACACCAAATTGCTAGGAGTGGAAATAGACAAACTAAAATTTGACATTCACATATCTATGACCATAAAAAAGTCCAGAAAAAAATAGGAGCGTTATACAGAAATGAGCAACTTCTCGCCAAAGCAGCAAAGATTTCAATAGCAAATTCCCACCTTATCTCCACCCTACTTTATGCCTCTCCAATATATACCAACCTAAGGCAATGCAATCTAAACAAGTTAGAGACCTGCTACAACAAAATCGCCAAATTTGCCACAGGGGCATCCTACCCGTAGTCACCACTGTCTCTCACTTGCTGAAGTGGGCTGGCTTAAACTCCCTCACCTCCTTCAATGGTATCAACAATCACTCGCCCACAAACTAGTAAACCATCTACTAAATGTCCCATCCCTCCAGAATCTACTCCAACCCTATCGCACCCCCAGACCACTAAGATCCAGCAACAAAAATCACTTGCAGATCACTAAAGCCAATAACTCTGCTGGTGAAGCACTATTCTCTTGCGCCATAGCCAAATTATGGAACTCCCTCCCACCCACAATTACCTCCGTACCATCATGCACCCACTTCAAAACTTTACTAAAAGCACACCTAAAAACATGCTGGCTATGCCCTTGCAACTCCCAGTCTAATATCACCCACCCCATCCAACCACTACCTTTCTTTCCACCCCACTAACTACCTTGATTATAGCAAGCTCATAAGCCTAGTACTTATTATACAGCAGGAACTTCTTATTGTAACATTTGTTAATGTCTGTTGTGTACTTCGCAGATAAAGATTCTAGTTGTCTACTGATGTACTATGTTCTTCATCTGTAAATATGTTTGTAATTAATTGCTATGTTAAATTGTTAATTGCTATGTAATCCAGTGCAACTACTGTCTGTTTATTTTAACTGTGGAGCTTTTCTCCCCGGGCCTCCGCTGAAAATGGACCTACATCCAGTCGGACACTCCCGGTCAACAAATGTAAATAAATAAATAAATAACCTAGCCTGTTTGGTTTTACCCATCCCATGGTCAAAAATTGTACTTTGCCCCTAGTGAGAATAACTGGGATCATGCCATAAATAATTTGAAGGGACCCATTTGTGGGCTAAAACATTAAGGGGCTGCCTCTGCCCTTTTGTTGCACAGGGGACAGTCCTGAAATAATTTTTTATTACCTATCCATAGTTCCAAGTTGAATTTGAATATCGACAGGAATGAGCTTTGTTTTACAGGGCTGGGTAGCGTGTTCCAGAGCAGTGGTATCCTGTGGTAGGTATACCTGTCTCTTCAAATTGTTCTGTTGTAGAAGTGGTTTAGATCCCTGGACCAAGTATTTCTGTTCTCATTTTACTTTCTGATGTGCAATAGGTCTATCAGTATTGAGTCAAGGATGCCTTGTATGCTTGCAACAGGTCACTTCTTAGCAGTTCGTAGTAGGATACTCTGCGTCTTTGAGTCACCCCATGTAGGACATATTCGTCTTGGTATCCTTTTAGTAAGGCATCTCTGTGGGCATTCCATTTGTTGCATGAGTTTGGGCATTATGCTTAATGATTGGCGTAATGAAGGCTAAGTAAAGGGGGCAATGACCTCTCTAGATCTAGACGTAATTCCTGTTTTTACAAGCTGCCCAATGTTGAAGAACTTTCTTAAAACAGTGAACACATGTAGGTTGAAGGTTAGGTTACTGTCTGCATAAATTCATAAATCCCAAACAATTGTGTCAATTCTTGGGCATATCGTCAATGTGGTAGTTCCCCTGGATAGATGACATCCCATAGAATATGACAGAGCACAAGTTACTTGTTTTGGACAAACCAACCTGCATATTGGAAAAGCTATTTAGGGATTCAACAACTGCTCCTAGTTTACAGTCCTCTGCAAATTTAGTCATCCACAGCCCTTTGGTGTTGATTGTTAGATACCAAACAGGCGAGGTCCTAGCACTGAACCTTTGGGACCCCACTGGTGGAAAATGTCTCTGTGGAGGTTAGCTTCCGCTGTTTTGATAGATTTCTTGGATCCAGTCTGTAAGCCAGATAGCAATTGAATTGATGAAATAGGGGTTTATTTCAGTTTATTTAGATCTTCTACCATGCCTGAATATAGAGGATTGTGTCAAAAGTTTGGGCCAGGTTGCTGTATCCTATGTGTAATGTTTTACCTTCAGCCATTGCTTTGGTGACCTTTAAAAAAAAAAAAAAAAAAGTCCATCAAGTTGACTAAGCATGACCTGCTTTGTATGTATCCAAACTGAGACTGGTCCAGTGTTGGGAGTTTCCCCTATGTCCTTATCGATTAATTCCATGATATATTATTACGGTATGTTTTTGGTGTTGCTGTTAGTGTGTCTGCTGGTTACCAAGTTTAATTATGAATTTTATTTAGTTGCTAACGAATTATGTTGTCTGGTTCAAGGCCTCTCTTAATCATGATCTGAGCCAAAGGCAGCATATATTTTCATACAGGAAGTGCAAGCATTAATAAATCAGAGGTAACACTTGAGGATAACACAGTTACAGATCTGATTGATTAATTACATGTATTAAGCTATTACAAAACAGTTGACTAAATTTTCAATATGGATAACCCAAGGATTGACAACATAAAGCTGTATTTCAAATTATTCAATCTATGTAGTTTACAGACATTTTGAATTGCACTCAGCCTTTTTCTTTGAAATGTTAACATTTATAAACAGATAATAAATGTTTCTGAAGCTTTATTTTGAAGAAGGCAAGCATATATTAATTTATTTTCCTTTGTTAAAGAACCATATTTTGAATGGACACTTTTTAGCCATGACCATGACCTTTGGTCCATTAGACCACACAGAAATGAATATGAACATGTGAACTGTGCAGTACCATAAGGGGCTGGCAAATAAGCAGTGGGACAAATATATTGTACTATCATGGTGAAATAGGTGAAGCTCTGGACATGCTAAAATCAAGTTGTGTACAAGATTAGAAGTCTAGTTGTATATTAGATGGGACAATGTTTTACTTAGTTTGAGTAAAATAAGAATTTTTTTTTCATTCCATTTGGTTAGTATTTGTTGCTTATAGTTTATTCAGATAACAAGATCCACTGTGGCCCTTTTTTGCTGACCTGTACTTGGATGTTCTGTATAGGTGGGTGAGCGTGAGTAATGATATGGCTTTGCTGATACTCAGAGATTTTATTCACATGTGTATGTATAACACTGTCAAGGCATTGCTTTAAGAAAAAGCTGAAAAGAAGCCAGAGGAACTACTTTTCTTTCTGGCATACATTTACCTGACTTCATATTTGTGGATAGTTCAGCTGAATATCTTGTAACACTTTCTCTGGTGGGTCCTAGTACCAGCTGGAACTAGGTCTACAGCTATTACATGTTGCAGGAAGTACCCCAGAGGTCTATTGTTGTGACATTTTTCTTCCATAAAGAGTTCTATTTTTGTAAAATTTGCCTTCCATAACTGTGCTTTAATTTTTCCATTAAATTATATTTTATTTTTCCCTTGTAGCATTTGATTTGGTACATGATCCCATTATCGCTATAGAAACTCTAATTTCATTGGGTTTTGAAAGGGTTTTGACAAGTGGATGCGACAGCACAGCACTTGAAGGTTTGCCTGTTATCAGGAGGCTAATTGAGCAGGTAAGTAGCACTCATCCTGCATTTTATATTGGCATTAAGATTTTTAGTATTGTTTGGTATGTTATTTATTAAAAATAGCTTGCCAGCTTTAAATTACTGCAAAATGAGAACATACCACTTAATCATACTCTGTTTTTTTACAGTTTCATATTATTTATGCTTATATAATCTCTGGTAATTTTTCTATAATCACTCTGTGTACTTTCCTGCACTGAAGTATAATGTTCCCATTATTTTTCCTTTTCAGATTTGCATTCTTCCTGCAGTGGTTCTGGGTTTTTAGTTACAGAAATGTTAGAAAAACTCAAAAAGAAAAAAATAATAGCCAAGTGAATCAGTCAGTGATGAAATGTTCTTTTTATGTAGTGATAAGAAAAATAAATGTATTTATGTATATATTTTACATGCATTAACCAGGTAAGTTAACTGATCCAAGGACCATTTTCAGCCGGGACTTGGGCTACAAGCAGAAACATAGTAACAGTAGTCATAGTAAAGACATTATCATAAATATACACAGCTGCAAAGATACCAAATAAAATAAAAACAAACATTCTGTAAAATGTAACTAATAAAAGTAAGCATTTTATAAAATGTAACTAATGAGAAACTAACAATGATATGACATGCTTAGGATAAAATACAAGAAAATGAGAATTACTAAGTTTGCAGTAGAATAAAGCGTGAAGTAGGAGAAATAATGTAAAACACAATAAGGTGTATTTAATACTTGGCAGTTAGAAATTAAAAACGAGAGTAGTGATTTATAATCGAGAAAAGAAAAATAAGAAAAACAGAAGGAGAAAGATGATGCAGGTATTAATTGCCAGGGGAGGATACATTGATCATATACAGAAACGATATGTTGAAGGGAAGTTGTTGTATTTGAGTAGAAAATATAAGGAACTTACTTAAATACATGCAAGAATGTTTTATCTCTAAGATAATATTTGTGGTACAGTATCCTTCAATATCACTGTTGCAGTATTCATCACCCCAGGATCTCCTGCCAAGGATAGACCCAACATCCGGCCAGTATACCAAACCCTTTATTACCTAGGGAATATTGTACATCAGATGTACGCCCACTGTGCAAGCATAGGGCATAAAGGTGACGTACATACAGTGGATA
The DNA here is from genome assembly GCF_019279795.1 of Protopterus annectens. Taxonomy (NCBI): domain Eukaryota; kingdom Metazoa; phylum Chordata; order Ceratodontiformes; family Protopteridae; genus Protopterus; species Protopterus annectens. Next base: position 919,469,601 of record NC_056748.1, on the reverse strand, counting down.
TAAAAAGTGTACACACCCCTGATAAAATGCCAGGTTTTTGAGATATAAAAAAATGAGACCACAATAAATCATTTCAGAACTTTTCCCACCTTTAATGTGACCTATAACCTGTACAATTTAATTGGAAAAAAAACCTGTTGGGGGATGAAAAATGTACAATAAGCTGCTTGCATAAGTGTGCATACCTTTAATTTAATACTTTGTTGAAGCACATTTTGATTTAATTACAGCATTCAGTCTTCTTAGGTACACACCTGCCATCAGTTAAAGAGACTCTGATTAATGCCAAATAAAGTTTAGCTGTCCTAGTAGGATTTTCCTGACATTTACTCAGTTGCCTGCTACAGCAAAAGCCCTGGTTCACAGAGAGCTTACAATACATCAAAGGGATCTCATTGTTGAAAGGTATCAGTCAGGAGAAGGGTACAAAAAACATTTCCACAGCATTGGATATACCATGGAACACAGTGAAGACCGTCATCAAAAAGTGGAGAAAATATGGAACAACATAGACGTTGCAAAGAATGGGACGTCCCTCCAAAACTGATGAAAAGACAAGATGAAAACTGGTCAGGGAGGCTGGCAAGAGACTGGCAAGAGACCTACAGCAACACTGAAGGAGCTGCAGGAATTTATGGCAAGTACTGGTTGTGTACTACATGTGACAACAATCTCCCATATTCTGCATATATCTGGAATGTGGGGTAGGGTTTCAAGACTGAAGCCTTTTCTTGCATAGAAAAACATCCAGGCCCAACTAAAATTTGCAAAACCGTACATAAAGTCTCCCAAAAGCATGTGGGAAAATGTGTTACGGTTTGATGAAACCAAGGGTGAACCTTTTGGCCACAATTCCAAAAGGTACGTATGGCGCAAAAACAATACTTTGCATCACCAAAAGAACACCATCCCCATGGTGAAGCATAGTGGTGGCAGTATTATGCTTTGGGGTTGCTTTTCTTCAGATGGAACTAGGGCTTTAGTCAAGGTGGAGGAAATTATGAACAGTTCGAAATACCAGTTACTTTTGGCCCAAAACCTACAGGTGTCTGCTAGAAAGCTGAAGATGAAGAAGAATTTCACCTTTCAACACAACAGTGACCCCAAACTTAGATGCAAATCAACAAAAGAATGGCTTCACCAGAAGAAAATCAAAGTTTTGGAATAGCCCACCCGGAGCTGACCTAAATCCAATAGAAAATCTGTGGCGTGACCTGAAGAGGGCTGTGCACAAGAGATGCCCTCACAATCTGACAGACTTGGAGCGCTTTTGCAAGGAAGAGTGGGCAAATATTGCCAATTCAAGATGTGCCATGCTGATGGACTCCTACCCAAGAAGACTGAATGCTATAATTAAATCAAAAGGTGCTTCAACAAAGTTTTAGTTTAAGGGTGTGCACACTTATGCAACCAGCTTATTGTACATTTTTTATTTTTTATATTTTTCCCCTAACAGATTTGTTTGTTTTTCAATTGAATTGTGCAGGTTCTAGGTCACATTAAAGGTGGGAAAAGTTTTGAAGTGATTTATTGTGGTCTCATTTTTTTATATCACAAAAACCTGGCATTTTAGCAGGGGTGTGTACACTTTTTGTATGCTCCCAACTCAGGACTTGTTGCTGCCAGTCCAAATGCCATTGTCATACATCTGTCTGAATGCACTTCAAATTGGCTGGTTATATCGAGCCTTTGTCTTTAGAAATGCACCACTTGAGGTTCTTTTTTTCTTTTTTCTTACATTGTTCAGTGGGTTACATTTCTTCCAAGAAAGGGAAATGTCAGTGAGGGAGGCAGATTCCCCAGAAAGACTGGCACAATAGGCGGCTGTTTTTCTTAGGTACGTCTTACTATCACACACAGTTTCTTCTGTCAGGCCTTTGTACCCAAGACCTTACATAATCTTCTTTCTTCACTTTTCATTTACCTTGAGAACCAACATCTCAAGCTTTTGGACCAGGGTACCATAGCAGAATCTGCTCACCCTGAGGTACAGCCACCACTCAAGCAGAAGGCCAAGAAATCTAGGCCTGAGTCTGCTACTGTCCAGCCTCCACCAGACATCTCTCTTGAGGTCATTGAGAACCTAGAAGATGACTGGCTTTACCTTTGGCTTGTTGTGCAGCAGCCTTCTTGGAGGCCAACACAGAACTTGCTTCTCACACATCCTCTGAGGCCTTTCAAATGTCTGCTGTGGATGTCGAGGGGGAACAACAGCTGGTTATTTTCTGAGGGGCTCAGAGGGATTCCTCAGATCCTTGGTAGGCAAGACGTGTCTGGTACCTTAATATAATCAAGGCAAGGTTCCGAGACTCAGTGTTTTGTCAGAGGGGATGATCTAGTGAAGAAAAGGTAGAAAACGAAGTATGTGGTGTCAGCTCCCCGGGATCCATAACAGGACTGGCAGGACTTCACTCAGTTTGTTCAGTACCTTGATGGCACTGAAGCCTCCTCAGGAGGGTTTTAGTTCCAGCACTTCCTTGGTCCTCTACCCCAAGAGGGCCAGAGACCCAGAGTCTTTGGATGAGGATTTTGATTCTAAACCTGACTCCGTAGCCTATTCCACTCAGTTGCCTTCACCTTTAGACTATGTGTGGAGGAGGAATCTGTCCTTTCTGACTCTCCTTTGGAGGATCTTTCCTTTGGTGACATGGCCCAACGTATGATGGTGCATTTAAGTGGGACTGCTCCCAAGTGTCAAACATCCAAAAGAGGTATTATGAGTTGCTGCAGATGGACTTTCCTAAACATTGTTTCTCCTGTGTTGGCTGCTGTATCAGGTAGATGTCCTTCAAGAATGCAACTGCAGTCATAACATATGGGTTGTCCTGCCTCAGGCAGCCCTCGGTTGGCCGGATTCCAAAGTCTGGGTCCCACGGCTGATGTCGCATTTCTCTCCGGCGTCAGCGGCTGGAGTACATAAGCATCAGCCGACGCCATTTTCTTCAGTCTTTCTTGCCGGAAGCAGAAGCAGTTCGCAAGTGCCAGTCGGTCAGCTCCTGTATTCTTAAGTCATCGGGACCTTTTCTTGCCTCAGCCGATGTCAGAAATTACTGAAAAAGTTAACAATTGTCTTTCTTGTGGTAAACAAATACCTCATAAGGATTTCCACTCTTACTGTCTTCCTTGCTTTGGCCCAGACCACGTCTCGGCCTGTGTAGCCTGTGCTCGCTTCAACAAGCGCTCTCAGGCGCCCGCGCGGAGTTGCTGAAAGATTTTTTGCGAAAAATTTGCCTATACCATGCCGGAGCTTCCGACATCGCAAACTCCCAAGAAACGAAAAGACCGACCCCGACATCCTCCCCCGCCTACCACTGACTCCACGCCAAAACCTTCCCCTGAGACGGTTTTTCCACCGACACATTCCAGATATCACTCCGCCAGTTATTGATTTTCCTCCGGATACGAAACCGAGGAAATGCCGAGACCATTGCTGTAGATAAGGTAACTGCTGCACGGAGCTGCCAGGCCTCCTATGGCCATGTCTATTAAGGCCTACACTACCAGCAAGACCAAGCATCTTTCTGCTAAAGCCTTACCTCAGCCTACTCCAGAGACACAAATTATGACTATGGCTGCTGACTTAATTGCTATGATTAGAGGTTCACAGGCCCATCCTGAGAGGATCCCAGCCTCCTCCTGATAAAAGGGTTGAACCCTCTGACCCTATTCCTTCAGATGAAGATTCTGAGGACTCTGTCCACTCTGATGGCCAGGAAGAGCTCTTCCAGACCTATGAGGACTCGGATGCAGAGGATTCCATCCTCCTGAGGATATTTTTTTTGGGGAAGTTCTGCATACCATGAGGGAACATTTCAAGTGGCAAGGCCAGGAATATTCTGATTCCAGAAAGATCCTTCGGACTTAACTTAAAAAGCCCCAGCACAGGCCCTTGGCTATTCCTCCTGTGCTTGATGTTTTGGATGATTTATATTCTGACTCTAGTGTTACCCCTGACTCTCTCCCTCCTGCTCCAGCCAAGCCAGACAGGTATTACAGGGTCCCTGAAACACATTCCCATTTATTCAGGGCCCATACTGCTGATTTGGAAACTATTTCCCAGGGACCTAAAGGTGTTTCAGCTTCCACCTCTAAAAATCCTTTGCCCTCCAACAGGGAAGCTAGGTCATTAGAGATGGGGTAAAAAGGTTTACACCTCCACTACTTTATCTATGAGAGCTTTGAATTGCCTTTTTCATATGTTACAATATCAGGATTTCCTGTTAGAAGATTTACAGAAAACATTGGCCTCTCCTGATCCTTTAGACAGGAAGTCTTTGCAGGAAGCTGTACATAACTCTAAGCAGGTAAGCAATCACTTCCTGCAGTGTGGATATGATGCACTGGAAGCTTCATGTAGGGCAGCTATGACAGGGGCAGTCATTCGTAGACATGCATGGTTAAAAGATCAACCTCTACCAGATCATGTAAAGGCAAAACTTCTGGATGCACCTTTGGAAAAGAACAAGCTTTTTGGTGCTAATGCTAAGGATGTGTTAAAGTCCATCGAGGAAAAAGCAAAATCAGTTCAGACGGTGAAAGATTTCCTCCAGGTTCAACCCCCCCAGATTCAGTAGGAATTGGCCTTCAAAAAACTGGTCCTTTCCTAATCCTGAAAAGTTTCAAAGGGGTAAAACAGACAAGAGGACAATACAGAAGTCCAATGGCAGCCAGCAAACCAAAGAAGTGACACAGGGGTTTCACCTGCCCCACAACCACAATCTCAATGACTTTCCTCTACTTCCGCCTACCAGTGAACAAATAGAAGCTCCCTTGGGAAATTATCTCTGTTTGCAGACAATTGGCACAGACTGACAAAGGACAAATGGATTTTGGACATTATAGACCGAGGTTACAGGTTCCACTTTCATACCTTACCAAGAAAACAAGGCATGCCAAACCTACCACAAAACCAGAGGGCAGAGGCTATCAAGCAAATCTCTGCGAAAGCAATAGAAAGAGTTCCACAACAAGAACAAGGCCAGGGGTTTTACTCAAGACTGTTCCTTGTTCCAAGAAAAGAATCTCAATGGAGACCAATACTGGATTTGCCCGCATTAAACACCTTTCTCATAATACCAAAGTTCAAAATGCTGACTGTACAGCAACTTCTTCCCATGCTGGGCAAGAGGTCTTGGCTGATTACTCTGGACCTCAAGGAGGCATACCTGCATGTCCCTATCAGACACAGCTGCAGAAGATACCTCAGATTTCTTGCAGGGCCAGAGCATTATCAATTCTCAGCATTGCCATTTGGCTTATCTACTGCTCCCAGAGTATTCACAAAATGCCTGGCTTCAGTAATTGCTCATTGCAGGCTCCAGGGGATCCAAATTTACCTGTACCTGGACGACTGCCTCATACAAGCGGACGACAAATTGATGTTGACAAAAAACTTGGACTATGTCATACGATTATTTCAAGCTCTGGGATACACAGTCAACTTCCAAAAGTCAAGACTTCAGCCATCCCAGCAAATAATCTTCTTAGGAGCCAAATTAGACACAGCCTCTCAAATGGCTTACCTAACAGAAGACAAGCAAGAGAAGTTAACTCATTATTTCAAAGGTTTGCAGATGACTGCAAGGAGATTCCTACAGGCCCTGGGTTACACGGCATCCTGCATTCTCCTGGTTCCATTAGCAAGACTACACATGAGAAAGCTTCAATGGTACCTAAAAAGCCTATGGTCTCAGCACAGCAACAACTTAGAGACAGCCATACCGCTCATTCCATGCCTACGAAAGGAATTCCTATGGTGGGCCTCGGTAAGCCAGGCAAACACAGGTATGTCATTCAAAAAACCACAGATAACACAGACCATAACCACAGACGCCTCAGACCTTGGATGGGGCGAAGGCAGGTGTATACAAGGACAATGGTCTCCAAAGGAAACACATCTGCACATAAACCAAAAGGAAATGCTGGCAGTAATGCATGCCATCGAGGCCTTTCAGCACCAACTTCGGCAAGGCCATTCATTTACTGATACGGACAGACAACATCACTGTGATGTGGTATATAAACAAGCAAGGGGGCACCCATTCTTACCCCCTTTGCAGACTGACAATGCATCTTTGGGAAAAATCACTGAGCCTAAACATTCAGTTACAATCCCAGTTTGTTCCAGGCAAAGACAATGTGCTGGCGGACAGCCTAAGCAGGAATTTCACAGATCCACACGAGTGGAGGTTACATCCGAAGATCTTCACACAGCTCACTTCGACATGGGGCAGGCCAGAAGTAGACCTATTTGCCTCTCACCTCAACCATCATCTACAAAAATTCTGCTCAAGGACATACCATCCACAAGCTTGGAAAACAGATGCGCTCTCATTCAACTGGAACTCCCTAAAAATCTATGCATTCCCACCTCTGCCACTGATGACCTCAGTATTACTATAGATCAAAGCAGAGACCCAAGGGATCCTAATAGCGACTGGCCAAGACAACACTGGTATCCACTACTACGGAGCATATGTCACACCAAGAAGTGGGCCCTTCCCCAATGGCCTCTACTTTTGACTCAACACAACTTCAAAACAGTGCATCCAAACCTTCAGACATTGCAGCTTAACAGCCTGGGAGATCCCATGAGTAATCTCAACCTATCTCTCTCCAAGGAAGTCCAGCGGATACTAACAGAGGCTCGAAGACCATCCACCAGAAAGGTTTACTTAGCAAAATGAAAGAGATTCAGCATTTGGAATACCAGCAAGGGACATGATGCATCATTATTGAACATCCCACTCATCCTGGAATATTTGGCAGATATGCTAAAGAATGGACTCTCATATTCTTCCATAAAGATACATGCATCAGCTATTTCAGCTAGATATAACACTGATCCGCCTGTCTTTTCACATCCTTTGCTAAGGCAATTCCTCAGGGGAATCAAGAACATTAAACCACCAAGAAAGGCTCCAGTGCCAGCCTGGGACCTCAAATTGACTCTACCTCCATTTGAGCCAGCAGCTTCAGTTGACTTGCAATTTCTCTCATGGAAGACAGCTTTCCTGTTGGCAATTACCTCATCAAGAAGGGTTTCAGAACTACAGGCCCTAATGGCTATCATAATTTTCCACAGAGACAGGGTTTCATTAAGGACCAACCCTACTTTTATGCCAAAGGTGGTATCTAGGGTTTCTTTAAATCAAGCTATTCATCTGCACTATTACATACCTTGGACATTCATAGACAACACCTGGACAGAACCAAGATCAGTAGAAAGTCTGACCAACTTTTTGTGGCTTACGCCCTGCTCCAGGAAAAGCAATTTCAAAACAGACTATTTCAAAATGGATTGGACATTGCATCAGATTCTGTTATTCATTTCATGGAAAGACTGTTCCAGCCAATGTCAGACCACATTCCACCAGAGCTACAGCCACCTCTACAGCATTCTTAAGAGGGGTGCCTACTAAGGACATTCTAGAAGCTGCTACATGGAGCTCTGTGCATACATTCTCCAAACACCACCATCTTTTTCCTAGAGCATTCCTCCTCCCCAGCTTATGACTGCAGTTGCATTCTTGATAAATGTAGATGTCCGATAGATATTTTTCTCTTAGCTGGGGATATCTGTTATGGTGTATCTGTTTATTGCTCATTTACTGGTCTGGAATCCTGTTTTTGTCTTCCAATTTGATTTCAGCCTTCCTTGGAGGGCACCTGGCATCTTGGGCAAGAAACACTGAAGAAAATGGCGTCGGCTGATGCTTATGTACTCCAGCCACTCTGACGTCGGAGAGAAATGGCTGCCTGAGGCAGGACAACCCATATGTTATGACTGCAGTTGCATATCTATCGGACATCTACATTTATGGTAGGTACAAAACTGTACTTTTCTGTGCCACTTACTTGACACCAGATTCTCAGCCTCCAGCTCCTAAGAAACCTGACAGTTTCTGTAAGGTGCTGGATGTCTACAAGTTCTTGTACAAGTGCCCTTCCTCTGATGCTACAGTGATTTCTGTTTCTACTGATGAGCCTTTGTAGGCTGTTTCCTTCTTCCAAGCTCTTTCCTTTGGATAAGGATATTGGAGCCATGGAAAGGATCAGTAAAAATGGATACAATGCAGCTACTTTAGCCTTCATGGCCCTCAAGTTCCAGACTTCTATGACCTGTACATCCTGTCTCCTCTTTTCCAGATTGGGAAGATTGTATGTTAAGTTGTCTATCTCGCCTTCTTTCTTGCTAGTTGGGTTCGGAGCCGATCCTCGGCTCTGACTCGGCCGTCTTCAAAAGCTCGAGAGCTGCTTACTGGCTCGTGGCCCCCTATATCCCATGATGCCTGGCGCTAGCTACCCAGATCTTGTTTGCCGCTTCTGCTGCAAGGTTGTTCTACTGGCTCAGGTCGTATAAATCTTTTATTATAATTATCTTTTTTCCTCTTATAATTGTTAGAGTAGAGTTAGTCGTTTAGTTTAAACTATTGTATTGTAGCTAAGTCTATACCTAATCCTTGTGACTTTCCTCAGAAACTCATTTTAGTTAGTTTCCCCTCCCCCCTTCTCTCTTCCCTCAAGAAGGTTCTCTGATTAAGTTAGAGGATAACCTTTTCTCTTTTTAAAAAAAAAATTCTTCTCCTTATCACTGTTAGTTGTTTAGTAATAGTTAATTATAGTTTTTTGTTTGTACTGCAAGTATATACATTGCTTATAGTGTTTGGTTGTGGTAACTGTAGTGTGTAATTTGTAGTGGTTAGTTACCTTAATTTCTCTGTGTGTGTGTTCCTTGGTTTTTTCCTTTAGGATGTCCAAGGATCCTAAGTCGTCCGGATTCAAGAAGTGTGACTCATGCTGTCAGATGTCGTCTCTGACAGATGTTCACACTTCGTGTTTATTGTCTGGGCGCTGTGCACCTGCAGGACTCTTGCTCCATTTGCCATGCTTTCAGTCCAAGAGTCCTGCAGGAGCGTAAAAACAAGTTAATCCTGAGGGGTTTACTCAAGCCTCAAGATTCCCTGTCTAAGACTCAGCCTGTGAAATCTTCCAGGCCACCTAAACCTTCGGCTCCCAGTTCGGAGCCGTCGTCGGGTGAAATTATACCATCCATCTCTGCTCCGGCTGGAGCCGATGTTCCTCCCTCCCAGTCGGTTCTGACACGTTCCTCGGAGCCGTCTGAGAGTCGAAAAAGGTCCAGGTCTCCTTCTCTGGAGTCGGTACATTCGGCTCCGAGATCACCTCTGCTCCAGTCAGAGTGTAGTCATCGCTCATCCCACTCTTCTCTGTCCTCAAGGCTTTCGGACCATGACTTGGAAAGAGTGGTCAGCAGGCTGTTAAAATCGCAGGCCCTAGCCAAAATGTTGTCCAGCCCCCCCTAATCAGGTGTCTGCTCCATCCACGTCTGTAGATATTCCTCCTCCGACTCATCCTTTGGGCTTGGAGCCGGAGTTCGTCGGGGTTCGAGTGGTGGAACCGTCTGCTCCGATACCTTCTCCTTCGGTTCCGTCGTCTGCTCCGATCCCTTCCATGGTACCGTCCCTGGAGGGGTCTGGGCACCGGGACTCCCTCATCGGCTCTGAGGGGGCGAGTGGCATCGGACCCTTGTCCGACCCCACTCTCCCCCTCGGAGCTTTGGCTCAGGTGAGCTCGGCTCCCACATCTGCCTCGGAGCCGTCCCCCTCGGTGTGGGGAGGGATTCTGGTCTCTCTGGAACCGGGGCCCTCTCTGCATCTGGGCAGGGATGCCTTTGAGGTGATGGAGTGTACTGGCCCCCGAGTCAGTCCCATGATTGACCCCATCGGCTCCTCCCCCTAGGGTACCTGCGCCAGCCTCTGCCCCTCTTCCAGATCCCAGGCATGCGGATCCAGCGCTCCAGGACACCCCTTTGGGTGTATCCTCCTCTTCCGAGGCCTCCCCTGATCATTCAGAGGAGCCACCAAGCAAGAGGAAGCATGTTGACTCCCCTGAGTCTATCACATCAGATACTGACTTAGGGGATTCGGAAGGGTCCCCAAGATCCCCATCTGAAGATGTCTCCTTCTCAGACATCCTTGAGATGCTTAGGCAGATGGGGAACTGGACTGCCCTAACCCCTTCCAAGGATGAGTCAGTATTCCTGGACGCGTTTGGTTCTCGACCTTCCACCTTCTGGGTGTCTCCGCCTTTCAATCCACTGATGTCTGTGGTGGCTCGGAAGGTGTGGTCAGCTCCAGACTCAGTGGAACTGACCCCCAGAAGACCTGCAAAATTTATTACTGCACCACAGGACAAGCAGGTTTTGACTAAAGGTGTCCCCGTTGATGCCATGGTGGTAGCGGTGGCCACAAAGAAGGAGTTGGCAGAAACTTCATCTGTCCATCCTCCTAACAAGGAGTCCAGGACAATGGACAGATATGGGAAGCAGATGTTCTCTTCAGCGACCTTTTCCATGAGGTCTCTGAATTATTTGTGCCACTTTACCCATCTTCAAAGGAATCTCCTTAAAGAGCTTGAAGATACTCTTCAAGATCCTTCAGCTGAGGGGGCCCAGGCTAAAGCAGCCTCCCAGCTGGCGACTCTTAATTCAGTGGTAAACTCCTCCATGAGGCTCATTTCGTATGCAGCCGATGGTGCGAGTAGAGCCGCAGGCACAGGCGTTGCCCTAAGGAGACACACTTGGATGCGGCTATGTAACTTTGTGGAACCTTTCAGAGCATCTTTCACCAACAGCCCCTTTGATGGTTCCTCTCTCTTTGGATCACAGGTGAAGGACACCCTTACCAGGTGTGAGCAGGAAGGCAAGACACTCTCTGCCGTAGGAGTCCGTTTTTGGATGTGGTTCCGGAAATCCCAGGGAGCCTTGCCGGACACAAGTGGTGAGTTCCCATCCAGGGGCAGAGGAGGGAACAATAATAAATGCCGTCCTCTGGGCAGAGGGGGTCCGCAAAATCAGGGCAGCAGAGAATCCTTCTCTGAGAAGTCCTTCCAGCGTCCCTGAAGGGTTGCCCGGCTGCTCACCTCTGGAGGCAGTCGGTGGAAGTTTATCACTGTACCCAAGAGCCTGGCAAGACATAACACAAGATACATGGGTACAGTCCGTTATATCCGGAGGCTACAGAATCCCCTTTGTTCGCACCCCCTTAAGGTCAAACAAGTCCCTTCCAGACGTTCCACCCAATCTAAGGGACCAAGCAGTTCAAGAAGTCTCAAATCTGCTAAGAAAAAGGGCCATCCAGCAAGTCCCAGCAGACCAACAAGGATCCGGAATTTACTCAGGGTTCTTTTTGGTACCAAAAAAGACAGGGTACTGGAGACCCATTCTGGATCTCAGCAGGCTGAACAAGTATGTACAAAAAACGAAATTTCAGATGGTCACGCTACAGTCCATTTAACCCTTCCTGGGTCAGAACAATTGGATGTGCTCTATAGATCTTCAGGATGCGTACTATCACATCAAAATGGACAGACGGTTCAGAAGATTCCTTCGCTTCCGGCTGGGAGCCAGCCATTATCAGTTCAGAGCTCTGCCCTTTGGTCTCACCACAGCCCCCAGGGTGTTCAAATATATGGCAGTAGTTACCGCTCACCTGAGACTGCAAGGATTCCAGGTGTTTCCATATCTAGATGACTGGCTCCTCATTGCTACCAACCAGGCATCACCTTCTGCGAGCCAGGGACTACACTATCGATACTTGCTCCAGGCTGGGTATCGCAATAAATTTCGAAAAGACTGCATTGTCACGCTGTCAATCTATCACCTTTATAGGCACAAATTTAAATACCAAAGACATGCCAGCGAGCCTTCCACCAGACAGGGTATTAGCGATTTGCCAACTTGTGAAGATTTTGTTAGCATGCAAAAGAATTCAAACCAGGTTTGTCCTCCAAACCCTGGGTCTCAAGGCAGCAGCGATCATACTCGTCCCTCTAACTCGTTTTCACATGAGGATTCTCCAGTGGCTTCTTTTCACCCAATAGTCCTTCCAACAGCTTCCCATGTCTTACATGATTATGATCACACAAGCATGCAAGAAGCACCTTGCGTGGTGGATGGTCTCCGCATCAGTGCCCCTCGGCAGACCATTTGTATTTCCCCCTCCAGTTGCTACGGTGACCATGGACGCCTCCCTGATCATGTGGGGGGGCATTATCAGGGCAGAACAGTACAAGGCACCTGGCAACCTCACGAGTACCATCTGCATATAAACATCTTGGAGATGAGAGCTGTGCTCTTAGCGTTGCAAGCTCTTCAGGACTCTCTTCCTACTGGGACCATTGCAGTTCAAACGGACAATATGTCAGTAGTGTGGTACATCAACAAGCAGGGCGGAACCAGATCCTACCCCCTATGTTGAGAAGCCCTCAGACTCTGGTAGTGGACAGTCTCTTCCCAACAGTTTCTGATTGCAACGCACATCCCTGGGAGGTCCAACGTCATAGCAGACAGGCTGAGCAGAGCAATTCTCATGCCTCATGAGTGGTCTCTGAATCAGGTAGTTGCGGACCAAATCTTCCGCAAATTGGGCCAGCCTTGCTGTGACCTTTTTGCAACTCCCTTCAACAGCAATTTCTTCTCTCTCCTTCCACTACCCGGACATTCCCCCAGAGACGCTCTAGTCCACGATTGGCCTCGGGGACTTCTTTATGCATTCCCTCCTTTTCCCCTAATCCCGAAGCCAATACAGAAGGCTACCATATTGGGCTGCAAAATGATCCTCATTGCCCCTTACTGGCCTCGACAAATATGGTTCCCGTTCTGCATCGCCATCTTCTCGAGCAGCCTTGGACTCTGGACCTAGTTCCAGACCTTCTGATTCATCAGTCGGGCGGGCTGTACCAATCCCTATGGTCTCTCCAGCTCACTGCTTGTTGCTCCACTTCCAACGTTAGCCAGGCTTCCAGATATCTCCTCCGCTGTGCGTGAAATCATTCTGTCATCACACAAGTCTACGTCTAGAAAAACTTACGCTAGTAAGTGGAAACGTTTTTCCTCCTGGGCAGAGGCTAAGAGTATAGACCCCTTTTCAGCCCCTGTACACTACATTTTGGAATTTCTTGCGGAACTCTTCCATGCTGGGTCCGCTTCCGCTACGATTAGAGTACAGTTAGCTGCAATTTCAAATTTTCATATTGGCCTGTCAGAGAACAATATCATGTCTCATAAGCTATGTAAAGCCTTTCTCAAAGGGACCACTGCTCAGGCCCCCAGTGAGAGATCCTCCACCACCGTGGGATCTAAATTTGATTTTAGCTTCTCTAATTTTGCCCCCTTTCAAACCTGCAGCTTCTTGCTCCTTGAAGTTCTTATCTTGGAAAACCCTTTTTCTGGTAGCTATTACTTCAGCCAGTAGAGTTTTGGAACTTCAGGCTCTTTCTATCCGTCCTCCGTACCTCATTTTCCACAATGACAGGGTTGCTCTCAGGACTAATCTTTCCTTCCTTCCTAAAGTCTCTTCAGAGAATAACTTGAATCAGTCCATAGACCTTCCCGTGTTTTTTCCCAACCACTCCAACAGGGCGGAATATAAGTTGCACCAGTTAGATGTTCACAGGCAACTACGTTTTTATTTGCATAGAACTAAGAACATTAGAAAATCGGACCAACTTTTCTTGTCTTATTCTGTGGGTAAACAAGGTCTTCCAGTCTCCAAAGTAACCTTGTCCAGATGGTTGACGTCTATCATCACATTTATATATCAACTGAGGAACAAACAATTGCCAGTCAAACCAAAAGGTCACTCCACCAGAGCTTTAGCCACTTCGGTGGCCTTTCAGGCTAGGTTGCCCATGGGATCTTTTTGTGTTGCGGCTACCTGGGCCAACCCGCATACTTTCATTTTGCATTACAAGTTGGATGTGGTTTCTAGGAGCAGAGCTGATTTTGGTTCCACTGTTCTGAAGAGTCTGTTCCAATGAGCCACCCAGGACTTGAGGTGCTAGGGACGCTGTCCCAACCAGCAGGAATGAAGGTGAGATAGACAACTTAACATAAAGAAGTTATGTACCTACCAATGTTGAGTTGTCATTCTCGCCTTCATTCTTGCTGGATGGTTCGGAGCCGATCCTCTGCTTCGACTCTGCCTATACTATAGCTCGAGAGCTATTTTTACTGGCTCGAGGCAGCCCTATAACCCACAATACCATGCGCTAACTCCCCAGATCTCGTTTGCCGCTTCGCTGCGAGGTTGTCTTTTTTTTTTACCGGCTCAGGTCAGTAAAGAGATTTATTCTATTAAACTAAATTTTGGGTAGTTTTTCCAGTTGGTTACCCTTGTTTAGGTCCCTACTAATTGCCTTATTCATACAACCCTTTTTGTAGCCCTTCTTCCCTTCTTTAGTTAATTTTTATCTTTGGGCCTACGGGCTTTACCTTAGTTTCCCCACCCCTTAGTGTCTGTGTTTGTGGGTTTAGTCAGTTCCCTTAACTTTTTCTAATTTTAAGTTGAGTGTGTATGTGTGGACTGACTGTGTTTACTGTGGTTAGGATGATGTCCAAAGACACTAAGGTCTCGGGATTCAAGAAGTGTGACTCGTGCTGTCAGAAACTGTCTCTGACAGACGGTCACACTTCTTGTGTCTATTGATTGGGGCCTTTACACCTACAGGACTCTTGTTCCGTCTGTCACGGGTTTAGTTCAAGAGTCCTGCAGGAGAGGCATAATAAGCTCATCCTAAGGGGCTTGTTAAAGACCGCTGACTCCCCATCCAAGTCTGGCTCGGGGAAGTCTTCAAAAACCGCCAAACTCTCGGCTCCAGCTTCTGAGTCGAGGGCTGGTGTTATCGAGACGGCTCCGACATCGGTTCCATCCGGATCCGAGGCGGGCAAAGTGGTATCTGCTCCGAAACCAGCATCAGAGCCGACCCCAGCACGCAAGCGCTCTAGGTCCCCCTCGCTAGATTCCGTCCGATCGGCTCCGAGATCCCCTCTCCTATCGGAGCAGAGTCCTAGGACTCACTCATCTAGGTCATCCAGGCTCTCTGACCATGACATCGAGAGGGTGGTCAGTAGGCTCATAAAATCTCAGGCACTAGCCCAAATGCTCCAGAGCCCATCTCACCAGACTGTGGCTCCTTCGGTACCACTATCTATTCCTCCTCTGACTCACCTTTCGAGTTCGGAGCCGGAGTTTGTCGGAACAGTAACCTTACCCACGTCGGAGCCGATACTCCCACCTTTGGCTCCAGTGTCGTTGGCTCCGACCTCCTCATTGGTTCCGTCCGTGGAGAGGTCCGGGTGCCGGGACTCCATTGTCGGCTCCGAGGGGGTGAGTGGCATCGGACCCTTGTCCAACCCCGCTCTCCCTCTCGGAGCTTCGGCTCTGGTTAGTTCGGCCCTGACATCATTCTCAGAGCCTTTTCTGTCAGTGCCGGGGGCGGTTCCGGTCTCTTCGGTGCCGGGACTACCTTTGGTATCTGATAGGGGAGCCTTCAAGGTGATGAGCGTGCTGGACCCAGTGTCCACTCCAAGGTTAAGTTCTGCAGCTCCTCCGTCTACAGTGCCTGTTACATTCTCTGGCCATTCTCCTACATCTGACAGCAGAGATCCAAAGCGTAGGGTACCCACCTTGGGTGTCTCCTCCTCTTCCGAGGGCTCCCCTGAGGTTTCAGGGGAACCCCCTAGGAAAAGAAAGTGCAAGAGGAAGCACATAGACTCCCCGAGTCTGTCACGTTGGACACAGACTTGGATGAGTCGGAGGGTTCCCCCAGATCCCCCTCTGAGGATGTCTCTTTTTCAGACATCCTAAAGATCCTAAAACAGAGGGGAAATTGGTTCACTCTCAAACCTTCCGAGGATGAGTCTGTTTACCTTGACGCTTTTGGATCTCGCCCTTCCACCTCCTGGGTGTCTCCCCCTTTTGACCCACTAATGGAGGTAGTGGCTAGAAAGGCATGGGCAGCTCCTGATTCAATGGAACCTACCCCTAGGAGGCCTTCTAAATTTATTTCTACTCCAGAGAACACATTTTTTCTCACCAAAGGCATTTCAGTTGATGCTATGGTGGTAGCAGCAGCCACTAAGAAGGAATTGGCTGATCCTTCTGTACCTGTTCATCCTCCTAACAAAGAGTCCAGGACCATGGACAGGTACTATGCGATCGCTGAACTATTTGTCATTTCACCCGCCTTCAGAGAGACTTGCTCAAAGAGCTGGGTGAAACGGTACAGGATGCTTCTGCTGCGGGGTATCAGGACAAGATAAACTCCCAGCTGGCCATCCTGAACTCCATTGTTAACTCCTCCATGCGGCTTATCTCTTACGCAGCCAATGGAGCGAGTAGGGCCGCTGACAGGTGTTGTGTTGAGATGTCATGCTTGGATGCGACTCTGTAACTTTGCCGATCCCTTCAAGGCATCCTTCACCAACACCCCCTTTGATGGTTCAGAATTGTTTGGACCTCAGGTGAAGAATACCCTCACCAGATGCGAGCAAGATGGTAAGACTCTCTCTGCCGTAGGAGTCCATTTTTCCACACCTTCTAGACCTTATCCTAAGGGGCAGAGGGGTGGAAAGATGTGGTTCCACAAACCACAGGGAGTCATGACTGCCGCACGTGTTGAATTTCCCCCTAGAGGCAGAGGGGGGAATAATAACAGACGCCGCCCCAGGGGCAGAGGGGGTCCACAGAACCAGGGTTCCAGGGAATCTTTCCTGACCAACCCTTTCAGCATCCCTGAGAAGCTGCCCGACTGCCTCCGGAGGCAGTCGGGGGAAGATTATCTCTGTACCCGGAAGCCTGGCAATCCCTCTCCCAAGACACATGGGTACAGAAGATCATATCCGAGGGTTACAAAATTCCCTTCACTTCCCCTCCGGTACAACCCCCAAGACCCCTACCAGACGTACCACCCGCACAAAGGGGTCAGGCTCAGCTAGAAATAAAAAAGCTGTTAGAAAAAAGTTCAGCTAGGATCCGAAATCTACTCCAGATTCTTTTTGGTACCAAAAAAGACTGGAGACCCATTTTGGACCTCAGCAGATTGAGCAACTCTGTACAAAAGACAAAATTTCGGATGGTAACACTGCAGTCCATTCTACCCTTTTTGGGCAGAGACAACTGGATGTGCTGCTTAGACCTCCAGGACACATACTATCATATATAGGTACACAGGCGCTCCAGGAGATTTCTCCGCTTCCAGCTGGGAGCCAGTCATTATCAGTTCAGAAACCTGCCCTTTGGTCTCACCACAGCCCCCCGGGTGTTCACCAAATGCTTGGCAGTGGTCATGGCTCACCTGAGACTAAAAGGATTCCAGGTGTTTCCATATCAAGACAACTGGCTCATTTCCGCTACCACCAAGCAGCATCTTATAATAGCCAGGGATTACACTATTCAACTTTGCAGCAGTCTAGGTATTTCTATAAATTTTGCAAAGTCCTCCTTGTTGCCTTGTCAATGTATAAACTTTATAGGCGCCGTATTAAACACCACAGAAATGTATGCAACATTACCACCTCA
The DNA here is from genome assembly GCF_019279795.1 of Protopterus annectens. Lineage (NCBI taxonomy): Eukaryota > Metazoa > Chordata > Ceratodontiformes > Protopteridae > Protopterus > Protopterus annectens. Next base: position 919,452,220 of record NC_056748.1, on the reverse strand, counting down.
GAGAGTGACAGACATAAGGCGGAATGTTCAGTCCCTGTTTCAGCCCAACAGAGTTCAAGTCAAGCTAGTATTGAAAGCGTAGACCTCATGGCAGCGGCGATTCTTCTACTCCCATTAGCCCGCTTCCACATGAGGCTCCTTCAGTGGATGCTGTTTTCTCAGTGGTCCTTTCAGCAGCTACCAATGACTCGCAACATTTTGGTAACCCCATCTTGCAAGAATCATCTCTCCTGGTGGATGGTTTCCCCTCAGCTTTTTCAGGGCAGACCCTTTGTTCTCCCCCCCCCCCAGTTGCCACGGTGACAACGGATGCCTCCCTGATCGGGTGGGAGGGCATTATCAGGGCAGGACAGTCCAGTGCACATGGCAACAATCAGAATGCCACCTGCACATAAATGTCCTGGAGATGAGGGCGGTGCTTTTGACGTTGCAAGCCCTTCGGAGCTCTCTTCCCACAGGGTCTATAGCAATTCAAACGGACAATATGTCTGTGGTGTGGTACATAAACAAGCAGGGCAGAACAAAGTCCTACCCCCTATGTCGAGAAGCACTCAGACTTTGGCAATGGGCGATTTCCTCTCAACGGTTTCTGATAGCAACGCACATCCCAGGGAAGTCCAACGTCATAGCGGACAGATTGAGCAGAACTATCCTCATGCCTCACGAGTGGTCTCTAAATCAAGCGGTAGCAGACAGAATATTTCAGAAGTGGGGCCAGCCTTGCTGCGATCTTTTCGCAACTCCTCAAAACAGCAAGTGCCTCGACTTCTTCACAGTCTTTCCTCTACCAGGCCATCCCCCCAGAGACGCTCTTGTTCACAATTGGCCCCGGGGTCTTCTATATGCCTTTCCTCCTTTACCATTGATCCTGCAATTAATTCAGAAAGCAACCACATTGAGATCCAAAAGGATCCTCATTGCCCCATTTTGGCCTCGACAAGTATGGTTTCCGTTCCTGCACAGTTACCTACTGGAACAGCCTTGGCATCTGGAACCCCTTCCGGATCTGTTGACCCATCTCACAGGCAAGCTGCATCAGTCTCTTCATTCCCTCAACCTCACAGCTTGGTTGCTCCACTTCCAGCCATAGCCAGGCTTCCCCTTATTTCTCCTCCTGTTCGTGATATCATTCTGGCTTCCCATAAGTTCAATACTAGGAAGACGTATGCGAGTAAATGGAAGCGTTTTTCGCACTGGGCACAAACTAGGTCCTTAGATCCTTTCCATGCACCCATTCATAAGGTTCTAGACTTTCTGGTGGAGCTTTTTCATTCAGGGTCATCGTCTGCCACTATCAGGGTACAATTGGCGGCTATTGCTAATTTTCATGTTGGGCTCTCAGAAGCAAATATTATGCCCCACAAACTCTGTAAAGCCTTCCTCAAGGGCATCTTTTTGCTTAGACCTCCAGTTAAAGATCCACTTCCACAATGGGATTTGAATTTAGTTCTAACCTCATTGATTCTGCCTCCTTTTGAACCTGCAGTTTCTTGCTCCCTCAAGCTTCTTTCTTGGAAAACTCTGTTTTTAGTAGCCATAACATCTGCCAGAAGGGTATCGGAACTTCAAGCCTTGTCTGTCCGTCCCCCTTATTTGTTCTTTCACAAAGACAGGGTAACTCTCAGAACAAACCCTTCCTTCCTACCGAAAGTGTCCTCGGAAGCAAATCTAAACCACTCCATCGACTTGCCTGTCTTCTTCCCAGACTATGCCAACAGGGCTGAACAGAAATTACATTCATTAGATGTTCATCGCCAATTACGGTATTATCTAGACAGAACAAAACAACTCAAAGTCAGACCAGCTCTTTCTCTCTCACGCTGCAGGAAAGAAAGGGCTTCCGGTATCGAAGGTTACTCTTTCCCGATGGTTGACATCTATTATTACCTTTGTCTAGGAGTTGAGACACAGGCAACTTCCGTCTAGGCCTAAGGCTCATTCAACCAGGGCACTGTCAACATCAACGGCATTTCAGGCAAGGTTACCACTAGATGCCATATGTGCAGCAGCTACATGGGCTTCCAAACATACTTTTATTGCCCATTACAAACTTGATATAGCCTCCAGAAATAGAGCTGACTTTGGTTCCACTGTACTCTCTGTTCCATTGAGCCACTCAGGACTAAGATGCTAGGGACGCTGTCCCATCCAGCAAGAATGAAGGCGAGAATGACAACTTAACATTAAGAAGTTATGTTCTTACCATAACGTTCCATGTTAGTTGTCTTCTCGCCTTCTTTCTTGCGTCCCTCCCTCCTGCCCTCTAGCCTGGATAGACTTGAGGTCTCTGAGTCCTTCCATTTCTGGAGATACAACATGTTACGGTTTCCCCGTATCCTTAGTGTTACTAGCAGGGAGCCCGTACTTGCAAATGAGGATTATGATATTATATTTATACTATGTCTTAGCTTCCAAACGAGATCTGGGGAGTTAGCGCATGGTATTGTGGGTTATAGGGCTGCCTCGAGCTGGTAAAAATAGCTCTCGAGCTATAGTATAGGCCGAGCCGGAGCCGAGGATCATCTCCGAACCATCCAGCAAGAAAGAAGGTGAGAAGAAGACAACTAACATGGAACTTTATGGTAAGAACATAACTTCTTATAATGTTCCATGTTAGTTGTCTTCTTCTCGCCTTCTTTCTTGCGCCCCACCTACCATCCCCCAATCCTAGTGGACCGAGAAGAGTTCTTCTTGATTTTTCACTGGCTGAGTCTTCTCTGGCTATTCCCTTCTGACTAGTAGTCTCTTCAGTAGGAGTTATGCATTCTAGGATGGGATTCTTTTCTTATTATGTTTGCAATTAGTCTTTCCAAAAGAGATCTGGGTAGCTAGCACTAGGCATCATGGGATATAGGGGGCCTCGAGCAAGTAAGCAGCTCTCGAGCTTTTGAAGATGGCAGAGTCGGAGCCGAGGATCGGCTCCGAACCCAACCAGCAAGAAAGAAGGTGAGAAGAAGACAACTAACATGGAACGTTATGGTAGGTACATAACTTCTTTTTCTGGTATACCTGGCTCTTAGGGCAAGGCTGTAACTATCTCCTGGCTCAGTTCCACTTCTCCAGTTGCCTGTTACTCTATCAAATGCAGCACTGATGCAGCAGATGCATCTTTCAGAGCTGCTGCCTCTGGCTCTGTGATGAGACTCTATTTCTGACTTTGCATTCAAGCGTTGCCGGATGATATCAAAGCAAAGCTTTTTGATGCTCTCTTAGTCAGAATTTGTTTGGTACTGCTATAGTTGACCTTTACACAACCTTAAAGGTTCAAGGTAAGGTTATGAAAGATTTGAAGCAGATTTGTCTTGTCTATCCCCAAGTTTCAGAGGAACTATCCCAGTAAGATTGTAGACTGCCTAGGGAGTCTTCCAAAGGTAAGAAGGCTCCCAGGCATGTTTTTCTGATAAAACTTCTCAAATGCCCAGGCCACAGAAGCAGTCCTTTCCTGACAAATTGACAGCCATCTGACTGTCTGCCCCTCCCTTCCTCTCGGTCAGGTTCCCTTGTCCCTCATGTTTTCTCTCTCTCTCCCAGTTTGGCAGGTGATTACCATAGACATCTGGGTTCTTTCCATTATCTGGCAGGGTTACCTTATGACCTGGAAAACCCTTCCATTTCTGGTATTTCCCAACCTGCTGCAGAGCAGCTTCATCATTTCCGAGGTGTGCTGCAAAGTCTGCTCGGCCAGGGTACCATTCACCCAGTTTTGCAGACAGGATTTTTATTCCAGGATGTTTCTTGTCTCCAAAAAGGAGGGTTCATGGAGATCTATCCTGGAGCTTTCCTTTCTGAAAACCTTTCTCACAGTGCCTTCTTTCTGAATGTTCTACCTTCAGACCGTGTTTCCTCTATTGCTTCCCTAGACGCTTCTGGTCTTCTTAGACCTGAAGAACGCTTACCTTCATATCCCTGTCCACCCTCAATTCAGGAAATACTTGTGTTTCTCTGTTTGTTCCTCTCATTTTCAATTGTCACAAGGGGGTTTTACCAAATGTCTAACGTCTGTAGTCACATTTTGCAGCTTCAGGGCATTCAGATATTTGCTTATCTGAATGAACTCTTGCTTCAGGCTCCATTCCATTCCAATCTGGTGCAGGGTCTTCATTTTACCCAGCTGCTGTTGTACAGCCTGGGGTTCATGGTCTACTTTCAAAAGTCATTATTGATTATCTCAGGACCACGGTTTCCTATTCTGCAGATTCCAGACTTTTCAGTGCTGGCATCTCTTCCTGCCTCCAGGGTTTTGCCCTTCACAAATTATGCCCTTCCCCCTGCTTTTTCTCTCCTGTCTTCCAGCCAGCTAGTTTCTCAGGACTCTGGGGTTCATGGCCACCACTATCACAATGCTTCCCTGAGCCAGGCTTCTTTTGAGGAAGTTTCAGTGGTACCTACAGTCAGTCTGGCTTCAACACCTGCTCCCAGTGGACTATCTCATTCTTCTGCTCACTTGTCTCAAACTGGAATTTCACTGGTGGATTCAACAGCTGTCACTCAGTCCAGGTTTTTCTTTCCACCAGCATCAGCCATCTCAGGAACTCTTCGCAGATGCATCAGAGCTGGGGTGGCGAGATGCTTCAGGCACTCTGAAGGTATAGAGCCTTTGATTCTCTCAGCAGAGGATGGATCATATAAACCTCCAGGAAATGTCGGCTGTCATTCTGATCCTTCAGTGGGATCTGGGTCCTGAGTCCCTTGAAGAATTTTACAGACACTATAGCCATGTGGTACATCAAAAAACAAGGGGCATGATGTCCTACCTTCTTTGCAGACTGGCCCTTCAAGCATGAGAAATAGCCATCAATCTGCAGGTACAATCTACGATAGTCTGTATATCTTCAGAGTGCAGTCTATCTCTTAGCAAGTCCAAGACACAGCCTCATGAATGGATGCTTCACAGGGACGTGTTTCTGGATGTAGCTTAGCGGTGGGGTATTCCTCAAGTAGATCTTTTTGCCTCCCCTCTGAACAGGCAACTCCCTCAGTTCTGTTCCAGAGTCCGAAGTTCTTTGGCTTGGAAGGGGAATGTTCCTGTATGCCTTTTCACCCCTTCCTCTTCTTCCAAGGATCCTTCACAAAATTGAGAAGGACTCTTCAAAAAATCTTGTTTAACTCCCTTTTGGCCCAGAAAGCACTAGTTTCCCCCTTTTATTCCATCTGGCCAGGGGCAGTCATCACAAGTTACCTAATTGCATGGATCTTCTGACACAGGACAAAGGCACTCTCCTCATCCCTCATCTGTCCAGTCTTCAACGGATGCTTCGGAGGATAGGGTTTTGATTCCTTTCCTACATCAGTTTTCTGGGGACGTGCCAGGAAACCCAGTAGCAGAAAAATCATGTGTGTCCAGATGGAAGAGATTTTCTCTTTGGTGTCTTAAACATCACCAGGACCCCGTTTCACTGGGGGGTTCTCATGGTTCTTTCATACCTGTGTGAACTACTGCATTCTGTCTTGGTGTATTGTTCAGTGAAAGCCCACTTGTGAGGCATTTCTGCCTGTTTGCCACTTACTCGTCCTTTGGCATCTAGTCTGAGGTCAGGCAGTTTCTTAAAGGCTTCCTTCATATCAGACCCCCAAGAAAGCCCATTCCTCCTTCTTGGGATCTTAATTTTCTCCTTGAAAAGTTGACTCAGGCTCCTTTTGAATCTGCTGCTTTGCAACAATTCACTTGAAAAACTGTTTTAGTGGTTGCTTTAATCTCTGCCCGAAGATATCTGTGCTACAGGCCTTGATGGCGGTCCCTACTTTTTTGTTTTTTCATAGAGACTAGATGGCTGTCCATATAAATTCTTTCATGCTGAAGGATAATACGCTGTCCCTTAATCAGTCTGTCCAGCTTACTACTTTTTTTTCTCTTCTCCACAGTCTGCTAGTGAGACGTTCTTTGTGTTTCACTGTTGCACTCATCACATTTGGGTTATCTGCTTGCAGTAGCCCTCAGTCGGCCTGATTATCAAAGTCTTGGATCCTGCGTCGGTTGCTGTCTCATCTTCCATGACGTCAGGTATTCAGGGGTATAAAGCATGCAGCCGATGTCATTACATCAGTATTTCTTGCCGTGTGGTGCCCGAAGCAGAAGCAGTTCTCAAGTGCCGGTCGGCTCCTGAAATTTTCGTTTTCGAGTTTCAGAACCAAAGTCTTCAACTAAAGCTAAGTACGCCGTTGGGAAAACTTTTTCTTGCTCTAAACCGATGTCAGTAAAAGTCAGCAATTGTATTTCTTGTGGAAAGCAAATACCTCACAAAGATTTTCATTCGTACTGTATTCCTTGCCTAGGCCCTGACCATGATGTACCTCACTGTCGGTTTTGTGCCTTATTTAAACCACAAACTATTCGTCATCGGTATATTTTCGCTTCTAAATATTTTGGTACTCGGTTCAATTATCCAAATATGTCTTCGGTAAGCCACCCGACTACCGACATTCCGAAAAAATGCAAAGACAGAGACAGGCCACCTAGGTCCAAAGCCGCAGATGACTCTTCTAAGCTAGTCGCCAGTTCGCCGGTACTCAGTGAGTCACTTTCGCAGCCTCTTATACCTGCTACTTCAGATTCGCAGGCCTCTACTGAGACCCATTTGGAGTCCGGTATGCTGCGAGATGCTTCAACTGTGGAACCTGTGGATGACTCTACCTTGGATGGGTCCGGAGCCACTGTGCAGGCACCAGCTTCTAAGGGTGTATTCAGGCCTACTGACTTGCATATTAAACTGATGCCATCTTCTTCTTCTAGGCCTAAAACTCGAACCATGCCGGAAACAGATGCCCAGACCGAATGGTCGGGCCTTTATGCCTAAAAAACAATTGATAAGAATGGCTGAAGACCTTATTACTTTAATCAGGGGAAGCAACCTTCCCCCTCTAAGAGATTTAGAACTGAATTTGCTTATGATACTTCTGACCAGGATTCTAAAATGTCTGTCTCCTGCGACGACCAGGATTTACCCTTATCTACCTATGAGGATTCTGATGCAGAGGACTCTATTCCCTCTGCTTCTCCCCCAGAGGATTGTTCTTTTGGTGAAACCTTGCATACTCTTGGGGAACATTTTCACTGGGAAAGCCAGGATTACTCTGATTCTAAAAAGAGGCTTAGAGATTTCTTACTCCTGCCCCAACACAGGCCTTTAGCTATCCCTCCTGTGCTGGACATTGTTGACTATGCCTTTTCGGAATCCAGCTTGGCCCCTGACTCTCTACCTCCTGCTCCCAGAAAACCTGATAGATATTACAGGGTTCCTGATTCTCATAAGTTCCTTTTTAAAAATCCTACTACGGACCCTGAGACCATTTCACAGGGACTCAAGGGCATTAAGGCTACTACTGCCAAACATCCTACCCCCTGATAGAGATTCCAGGGCCCTGGATAGATGGGGTAAGAAGAGTATACACCTCTGCAACCTTGGCCATCAGGGCCTTAAATTGCCAGTTTCATATGTTAAAGTATCAGCAGCATATTATTGGATTGCTTAAACAGAAAATTATGTTGATTCCTGATTGTGCTGAAAATAAGGATTTAATGCATTCTGCTGAACAGGTTGGAAAATATACTTTGCAAAGTGGTTTTGATTCACTGGAGGCATCTTGCAGGGCTGCTGTCACCGGGTCTGTACTTAGAAGGCATGCTTGGCTTAAGGAGCAATCTTTGCCAAATCATGTTAAAACTAAATTGCTGGATGCTCCCTTAAATCAGGACCACCTGTTTGGCGACAAAGCAGAAGAAGTTCTTAAAAAGATGGAGGAAAAAGCTAAATCTATGCAAAATGTTAAAGATTTCTTACAAGTGCAGCCTGCTAGATTTAGTAGGCATTGGCCCTCAAAATATTGGTCCTTTCCTGCCTCTTCTAGGCCTTTTCAGTTCAAACCCAGAACCAGCAGAACACCCAGGCTTCAGTCCCGGGGTACACACAGGCCTTCGTAGTGGGGGGCTCCCACTTCCAAATTAGGGAGTAGTAAGACCCCCCCTATGGTAAGCTGTCTCAATGACTTAACTTTAAAACTTCTAAGCACTTCACAACTGACTGCTCCTTTAGGGGGAAAGATTGTTCTGTAAGCAAAAAACTGGGAACTCATTACCCAGGACAAATGGGTTTTAAACATAGTTTCCCAAGGATACAGATTTCACTTCCACACGTTACCAACCCCAAACGGTTGGTCAGATCCACCCCCAAGTCAGTGGGCAGAGGCTCAAAAGCAAGTACTCCTTCTCTTAAGATTAAAGGCTATTCAGACTGTAACAGAAAAGGAAAAGGGACAAGGTTTCTACTCGAGACTTTTCCTGGTACCCAGAAAAGACAACTCATGGCGTCCTATCCTGGACCCGTCTATCATAGACACCTTTTTGGTGATTCCAAAATTCAAGATGCTAACTCTTCACCAGTTGCTTCCCCATGATAGGCAAAGATGCCTGGTTGGCAACACTGGATTTAAAGGAAGCCTACCTGCACATCCCAATCAGGGAATCTTGCAGAAAATACCCATCAGTTCTCTGCACTGCCCTTTGTGAATACCCTGGGTGCAGTAGGTAAGCCAAAGCACCTAGCTCCAGTCATTGCATTTTGTAGGCAAAGAAATATTCAAATATACCCATACCTGGACGATTGTCTAATTCAGGCTGAATCATCTGGCATTTGTACAAAAGGTGTTAACTTGTCTGGGGTACACCATAAATGAAAATAAGTCACATCTGGTACCCTGTCAACAAATTATTTTCCTGGGAGAAAGCTTGAACACAACTTCCCAGATGGCTTTCTTCACGTCAGAGAAACAAATTCATTTGACAACTTACTTCAAACTAGTGGCAACAAAAACCCTGCTATCTTGCAAGCCTTGGAGTTCATGGCCTTGTGCATTCTGCTAATTCCATATGCAAGACTGCATATGAGGAAACTACAATGGTATCTAAAAAGTTTATGGTGTCAACATTCTCAGGATCTAGAAGCAATGATTCCTATCATACCTTGTCTATGGTTAGAATTCCTTTGGTGGGCAGAGGCCTGCCACCAAAACAAGGCACTACCATTCACTCTACCCCCTGCTGCCCAAACACTAATAACAGACGCATCAGACTATGCATGGGGGCTCACCTGGCAGGGAAGTGCATTCAGGGCAAATGGAACCCAAGTCAAATGCACCTGCATATCAATCAAAAAGAAATGTTAGCTGTACAGAATGCTCTGACAGCCTTCAAGGACCACATTCTTCCAGGACAATTAATGGTAAAGACGGACAACACCACTGTTATGTAGTACATAAACAAGCAGGGGGGGGTACCCATTCTTACCCCCTCTGCAGACTAGCCATGGCTCTGTGGAACACAGCCTTGAGCTACCAAGTGCATCTACAGGCTCAATTCCTGCTAGGAAAACTAAATACACTGGCAGACGAACTAAGCAGAAATCTCATGGACCCAGACGAGTGGAAACTGGAACCAAAGATTTTCAACATGTTGATCAACAAATGGGGGATCCCAGATATAGACCCATTTGCCTCCCCCCAGAACTACCAATTGGACAAATTCTGCCCAATGACTCCCCACAAACAAGCTTGGAAGGTGGATGCTCTGTCCTTCAGCTGGAAAAATCTATCAGTTTATGCCTTCCTCCTCTGCCTCTCCTCTCCAAAGTTCTACTAAAGATCAAACAGGACAAACCAAGGATGATGCTGATTGCACCAGACTGGCCATGCCAACACTGGTACACCCTCTTGCGCAGTGTGTCGCAGCTGGCCCCATGGCACCTACCTCAGACCCCCACCCTGCTGTCTCAGCAGGAGAGCCTGATTCTGCACCCCCAGCTTTAAACCCTGAACCTGGCAGCCTGGCTAATTACCTAATCTCTCCATTACCATCCCTCAGTAAACAAGTGTTGGGTGTCATTTTGGAGGCAAGGAGGCCTAGTACTAGAAAATCTTGTGCTGAAAAATGGAAAATATTCTGTGCCTGGGACCATACTCAAGGGATGGCCACAACAGCGCCCCATTTACCTCAGATTGTTCAATACTTAACTGAGATGCTTCACAAGGGCCTTTCCTTTTCCTCCACCAAAATTCACGCTTCAGCCATTTCAACTCAGCCATTTCAAATCATTACAACACAGAATCACCCCTCTTTTCTCACCCACTGCTCAAGCAGTTCCTCAGAGGGGCCAAAAACTTAAGACAACCCAGGAGAGCCCCAACTACAGCCTGGGACCTTAATTTTGTATTGGAAAAACTTACTCTTCCTCCTTTTGAGCCAGCTGCAACTGCAGAGTTAACATTCCTTTCTGGGAAAACAGCTTTCCTTTTAGCAATCACTTCAGCAAGAAGGGTATCTGAATTACAGGCCCTTATGGCAGTGGAGCCTTTCATCATCTTTCATGCGGACAGGGTGTCCCTCAGGACCAATCCCTCTTTCATGGCCAAGGTGGTATCCAGTGTGGCTATTAATCAGTCCATGTATTTGCCAGCCTTCTTTTCTAATCCACAGAACAAACTGGAATGGATACTGCAATTCTTAGATGTGCACAGACAACTTAGATTTTACTTGGACAGGACTAAACCTCAAAGGAAATCTGAACAACTGCTGGTGGCATTTGCTGCAGGGGCAGAGGGTGAGGCTATTTTAAAGCAAACCATTTCTAAATGGATAGGCCATTGCATTCATTTCTGCTATAAGCACCATGGAAAACCTATCCCACAGGGGATTAGACCCCATTCAACCAGGGCTGCATTTACCTCTACAGCCTTTCTCAGAGGTGTCCCTACCAGAGACATCGTAGAAGCTGCTACCTGGAGTTCTGTACATACTTTCACCAAGCATTACCATTTGCCAGTTTTCTCTAAATCCAGAGCTGGCTTTGCCACTGCAGTCTTGCAGGGCCTTATAGCTGGTCCTAATGCTATCTAAATTCCTTCTCCCATACTTACTTTGGGAATCTACCCAAATGTGATGACTGCAACAGTGAAATACAAAGAACATAGTACAGTTGAGTACACTTGCCATAAATGTAGATGTTCGAGTGTATTCACTGTTGCAGTCCTGGTTACCCTCCCTCCAGCCCCCTGACTTCCTTTGGCTATACCTCTATTCTCCTTTACTATACTTAAAAGCTTTTTGGTGTACTTGCTTTTTTGTTGGAGGTATAACCTTGTATGTATATGTGTATATATGTATATATGTGTGTGTGTATATATATATATATATATATATGTATATATTTAATTGCTTCCCATTAAGGGGGACACCGGACATCTGGGGCAAGAAAAACTGATGTAATGGTGTCGGCTGCATGCTTTATACCCCTGACTACTTGACATCACAGAAGATGAGGCAGCAACCGATGCAGGACCCAAGACTTTGATAATCGGGCCGACTGAGAGCTACTGCAAGCAGATAACCCAAATGTGATGACTGCAACAGTGAATACACTCGAACATCTACATTTATGGTAAGTGTACACAACTGTACTTTCTGCATACTTTTACCTAAATATCTGAGCTGTCTATGCAGATCCAGACTAAGGTCTTTTTGTAAATCTGGTGAGTTGTCTATGCAGTTCAAGACTAAGGTCTTTTGTAACTCTGATTTGCTTTTTGTTTCTCTTTAAAGCAGGACATTAGGTTTGGCAGTTTATAAGCAAACCATCTCCTCCTGGATATCCAAGGCCATTCCTTTTTTTTTTTTGTTCTTTTTATGGTACAAGTAGTTTTCTGCTTCCATGATGGGATCATTCCACTAGGGCAATGGCCTTTTCCAGGATTTTCTTCAAATGTTTGGACACCATCTCCATCCTTAAAGCTGTTACTTGGTCTTTGGTTCATATTTTCACAAATCATTACAAGCTGGATGTTATTTGCAGGGCAGGTTTTGACAGGGCTATTCTGTATGGGTTTGTGGAGGGCTCCTACATGTTTTCACTATAGCTGTTGTATTCTCCCAGAGGTGTGAGGAATACTTCAACAGTGATATGGAAGGACATAATACAGTTGTGTAAAATTTGACCATAACAGTAGATGGCTGTCTTTTTTCTGTTGCAGTATCCACTCTCTCCCTCCCATCCCCTTTTCACTTCCTTTTATATGGGTGTCATTTTTTTTTAGTAGTGGCAGAGAGGTTCCTCTCCTGCTCTTTCATTCCTTTTTTTTACTGGGTGGACATGTCTTCCTTTCCAGTGGGAGTCCTAGTTCTCCATTGGCAACTCATTTCTGAGGTGGAAGCTTACATACGTCCTCATTATGCCCTACACTTGCTCGGACAACATACATCTGACACACAATGCTCCCTAGGTAATAAAGGCTTTGGTATATTGGCCAGACGTTGGGCTGTCGTTGGTGGAAATCCCAGAGATGATGAATGCTGCAACAGTGAAAAGGATATTTACTGTTAAGTTAAGATTTTACACAGCTGTATTTTGACTGGGAAAGTGGATTGGTCCAAGGACTGTCTGTCAATCACATCCCAAGCTGTGGATCACAGACCAGCAGTGCATTAAAAGTCATGTGCAAAGGTTTTTTTTTTCTGTAATTGTGCTCTTATCATGGTACGTGGACTTCCTGATTCCAAAATGCATAGATTTTACTTTAGTTACTTCAGGGAAACTTTATTTGTTAAGTTTAATACATTTGTGATTTGTGTTTGTATTTATTGTATGCTGAGCAGCTGTGCAATTTACTGCCTAATTTGTTTCAACTGACCTCACCTTCTGATGATGCATTTGAGGGGACCATCAATTTGTAGTCCATAGACCAGTTTTTTTTTTTAATTTTTTTTGTAGTCTGCAGTAGATCTCTGTACATAAAGTGAAACACAATACAACAGTCACTTACACAAAAAATGCAGTTATGTTCAAATAAAAGGTAACAAAAGCAAAATGCAACAGAATAAGATGTCTAATAAAGTATATAATGCTTGGCATACAGTGTAGTAACAAAGATGCGACAGTGTAATAAATAGTTGCGTTAAGATGGGATGATAGTGTTAGAATAAGTAGGAGTATATGAATCACTGCAGTGATGGTCCATTAGAAAAATGTGTTTATGTATTGAATGGAATTGGTGTTGTAATGAAAACTTTTGGAAAAGTCTTCAGTTCTTTCCTGTCATTCAAGAGGAAAAAAGCTTGCATGTAAGCTGTCCTGTGGATCATTTAGTCAGTGTTTTTAGTTTTATTGTTATTTCTTCACCTGTTACTCTCATTTACCAGAATACATGTTTTTGCTGTAATCCGATTCTGTTTATCTTATTTATTTAGGTTTGGAGCAAAGCACTACCAAATGAATGCTGTACCAGCATTTCTGTGTAGTTTCTAAGCAGCATTGGTAGAAAACTCTACAGTACTGTATCTTACTCTAGCAGGTCATGTAAATTAGCTATAAGTCCAGAGATGAGACCTGGCAAGTCATTGAGCACTGACACCAGACCAGAAGAAGAAACAAACTACTGAATAAAGTGTTGTTGGCATCCTTCATTCATTTCACAGCCCTGTATGACAATTATGAGGCTTCCAGTGGTTGTTTCTGAATCCCAACATCCTTCACTGCATCCTCACATTGTTCAGTTTTGCCTAGAATTGCAGATGGCTCTAGACAGCCTTTTTTATTCATTTAGTATCATTTCCCAGGTAATTCAGGTTTCAGCTCCATCAGGTAGCAAGAGTGTTTCTCCAGACATTTTTTTGTTTAAGATCACTTTTATAATGGTAACTACTGGGACTTAAGGCCTGGTATCTGTCACAACTTCGAGTTCAGTATCCTTTCCCCTTCCAAGCATGGAAAATGTTAATCCACCAGGGACATAAGGATGTTCCCAGTGTGATACCCAAATTTGTCTGTGCCATTGTGCATCTTTCTTGATGCAGTTCACTTCAGTCTTACTACATCCATTGTGTGGTGTGGTTTGGTTTACCTGGAGCTTAGACCCGATAAGTTCCCCATGGGGGAATCATTATATAATATTTTTACATTTGTGGTAGTTAGTGATTTTTATACTTTTTTGCAATCACTCAGTTTGATGTCCATGTTTTTAAATCATAGAAAGACCCAATGATTTTTGGGTCTATACTGAATTAGCGAAAGCTTAGAAAACCGAACGCTAATTCATCAACCTCTTTTAAGCGAAAGCTTAAAATCTCGAACACCCGTAACAGCGATTCCCCCCTCCCCCAAAACTAATTTGCTTTTCCGAGAAACACACGCACACAACACAAGCACAGAAAAAAAATAGCAATCCACACACGCACACTTAAAATCCTACATCTACTCTACATTAAACTGTACATACACTACTATCTATCCACTTACCTTAACCCAAACCCTAACCCTAAGGTCAGTCACTATCGCACACTTACCTGACCCGCTCCCTAACCCTAGCTCACCTACCCAGCCCTAACCCTAATGTCTGTCACTATCGCACACTCACCTAACCCGCACCCTAACCCTAACGTCCGCACAATCGCACACTTACCTGAACCCAACCCGTAACTTTCCACCACAGTGCTGGAAATAGCAAAGCCACAGAAATGGCTAACGAAATTTTCCCTAGGAAGAAAATTTGGTGTTCTGCAGCTTCGCTGTTTTGGGGTAGATATTAGAACATTCTATGTTTTAAAACTTTGGTGTTCTAATATAGACCTATGATTGTTAACTTAAAAAATTTGAAGGCCTGAAATCATTCAACTATCCAGATTGAAGAGAGTAACTCTGCTTATACCTGTTCCAAGGTGATCTGTCTTGCTTTTTTTGCCATGAATCACCCAGTCCTATTTGACTTCCTGTTTCTTAATACCAGTTGCTCTACAAACACTTGTACTGGGGACCTAAATTTACTCCCAACAAATTGGACATGGTGGAAGGATAGGTCCCTGACTTAATATATTCCCAGGCTATGGAGTACGTTACCACTACAAGTCCAACAGAGTACTGCTTTATTTGCCTTTAATGCTAGTTTTGATGATTTGATGGGTAGAACCAAGTTTATCGTATAAAGCCCTGCTTGATTTTGGAAATGGCACTAAGTACTCATAAAATGTAGTAAGAACTTTTAAGTGTGTCTACTTAAAAAAAAATAATAATAAAGTAAAAATAAGGAGAATGCAACTGGCCATGACATGAGTCTGACAATCCAAATGCTTAGATTTTGGTCTTCAAGGTGAACATCACAAGTTAAAGGACTTTGATGATGAGACACTGATTACCTACCTCCAGATTCCATGCAGATGTCTAGTCCTTAGAAGTCTGAGTCCTTACCATAAACTGTATCCCAGACTATTCTTGTTCAGTGTCTGTCCTTGGCTGAAGGCTCTTTCAGGCTTTACACTTCCTGCAGGCAAACTGAGTCATTTGTGTCTAGGATCCCCTGTTGTAAAAAGGAGCCCTGATCTCAGAAGTTGCAGGATGACTCCTGTGAGAGTGAAGAGGAAAGAAAGGTGCTTTAAACTCTTCCACTCCGGTGTCCTAAACATGGATCAGGTCAGAATGCTTGAGCCGATGGTAATAATGTACTTCCTCCTCCAAAGCTGGCACCATGGAGCAGGTGTGGAACCAGTGGGTTGTTAGGGTAACCCGAACCTTGCCCCCTTTCCGTTGTGGCGGAGTTCAGTGCACAGACTTCTTCCTTAGGACCTGACTTGATAGAATCAAGGGCCCGTCTCCCTCTTAGACTGCAGGTCCACTGTGGGCCCGCTGACTGGCCTTCCCCCGGGTTGGTGGTCCCGCCTTGGGCTATGAGGAGTGCTCTAGCCAAATCTTCTTGGCTACCTCCACGTTCCATCCTTTCCTGATTTGGAGATGGGCATTGGCAGTCCCCTGGAGTAGACACCGGAGACCTGGGCCTAAGCTTACCCCCAATGGGTTTCTACAGTTGCAGGTTTCCCTTTGAAGCCTCTTTGGGAACCACCCATGATGAACCCCACTAGGAAGCAGTTGACAAAACTGATGAGCATGACATCTGAAATGACTCGATGATGCAAGGGGCAAGATCCTCGGATGATGTCCCCTTAGCAGACATCATGAAACCCTAAAAAGGTGGCGGCAGCCAAACCCATCATGAAAAGTGGTTCCAGAATGACTTGGGATCCCCTCCCTCCTGGGTTTCCCCTTAGCCTTGGATTTAATCCTGTCCAGTCTGGGAAAAAGATCTGGGAACGGTCTCCAGTCCAAACAAATTTCTAGGACAAGAGATGAGTTCCTGTAAAGGTATGGGTGTAATGATATGGTTTGGGGGCATCTGCTTCCAGAAGACTGAGTGGCTGTACCCCCATCCTCCTAATTAAGGGTGCAAGGGATAATAGAACCCCCAGTCAGGCCTTTACTGAGGCTCTAACTTCTGGCATTTCGATTTCAGAGGAGATTAAGGAGCTATCCGAACCCTTTAATAAGCTTCTTAGGAGCTGCCCAGATTGGTTTCAGCGCTTGTCTACAATTTTCACGCCATGAGGTCATTCTACGGAGTTGGGTAAGCTGTTCATATTTTCTCTACGGAGACAAGCTGGCTCCCGGTCATGCGAGGCCTTCAAGTCTTCCTTTGCCCTTTGATGGGTCCTCCTGTTTGACCAAAGGTACAACTCCATTACGCTGTGAACAGGAGGGTTAACTCTGACTGCCTGACCTGATTTTCCCCTCCTTCGGCCTTACCCAAGGTAAAGGGGGAAAATGGTTCCGTAGATCTCAGGAATTTCCTCTCAGCAGGATTCCCCACCGGCAAAGGAGGGAAATTCTTCAGGAAGCTCCGTCCCAGCTGCGGCAGAGGTCGCCCCTGGAGACCAGGATTCTTGGAGCTCCCTTTCAAATTCAAAAAGGATTGCCCACCCTGCGAGCCACCTGGGTGCATGATAAAGGCCGGGAAGGTATCACCAGGACCGATGGGTGCTATGCGGGTTACTCCATCCCATTCTCTGGCCCAAGTCCAAAAAACCGACCGCCAAAGTGGTATACCAGCCTAAAGTTTCAAAGCTGCTGCAAAAGGCTCATCCAAACGTTCGAAGACCAGATGTTAATTTAATAACTCAAGATTCTTTTGGTGCCTTTAAACCGGCCACTTGAGGCCCATTTTGGTAGCATCCAACCATTTCAAGAAGTCCAATTCCACTGGGCATTTACAAACCATTCTCACCCTTGTTGAGAAAGGTGTTTATTGCTCCAAGATCTCAAGGCGCTTATTACCATATCAAAAACATCAAGCGTCCAGGAGACACTTGGGTTCAGCCTAGGAGGCAGTCATTTTCAGTTCGCGCTGCCCTTTGGTCTCACCACAGCCCCAGGGTGTTCACCAAATGTTTTGGGAGTAGTGACTGCTCACCTGAGAAGTCTAGGATTCCAGGTGTTTCCTTCTCGACTGGCTCCTAACTGCCACCTCCAAGCATCTACTTTCCGGAACCTCAAGCCACAATATCACTGGGCAATTCCCTTGGAATCACCTTCAATTGGCCAAAGTCTGTGTTGGCCATCTCAAAATAAGATTCATAGGGGAGAGATAGACTCAAACCAGGCTACTTGGTAGCATTTCATTCTAAGCTTGCTATTGGTGACATTTGTGCTGCGGCTACATGGTCTTCCCATACACCTTCATTTCTCACTACAAATTAGATGTGGCATGTAGAGGACGAGCTCCATTTGGTTCCACAGTGCTCAGGAGTGTTTTCCAATGAGCCACCCGGGATTTAGGTGCTAGGGACGCTGTCCCATCAGTCAGAATGTAGGCGAGATAGGATCACATAACATCTTTTAGTTATGTACTTACCATAACTTCAGATGTTTGGGATCCATCTCGCCACATTCTAATAACCCACCCTCCTTCCCCTTCCTTGGAGATCAGAGGATATCAGAAGGTCCGAATCCTGTTGTTTCATCTTGAAACATCTAACAATGTTATATAAACAAGCTGTGCATGTGTGCATGAATGCGGACAAACAAGATCTGGGGGATTAGTGGTGGTGCATCCTGGGATAAAGATAGCTCAGCCAATTAGAGGCCTCGCTCTATAGCATGGCGTGCGGTCGGAGCCGAGGGATCGGCTCCGAACCCATCAGTCAGAATGTAGGCGAGATGGATCCCAAACATCTGAAGTTATGGTAAGTACATAACTAAAAGTTTTTGCTGTAATCCGATTCTGTTTATCTTATTTATTTAGGTTTGGAGCAAAGCACTACCAAATGAATGCTGTTACCAGCATTTCTGTGTAGTTTCTAAGCAGCATTGGTAGAAAACTCTATAGTACTGTATCTTACTCTAGCAGGTCATGTAAATTAGCTACAAGTCCAGAGATGAGACCTGGCAAGTCATTGAGCACTGACACCAGACCAGAAGAAGAAACAAACTACTGAAGAAAGTGTTATTGGCATCCTTCATTCATTTCACAGCCCTGTATGACAATTATGAGGCTTCCAGTGGCTGTTTCTGAATCCCAACATCCTTTACTGCGTCCTCACACTGTTCAGTTTTGCCTAGAATTGCAGATGGCTCTAGACAGCCTTTTTTATTCATTTAGTATCATTTCCCAGGTAATTCAGGTTTCAGCTCCATCAGGTAGCAAGAGTGTTTCTCCAGACATTTTTTTGTTTAAGATCACTTTTATAATGGTAACTACTGGGACTTGAGGCCTGGTATCTGTCACAACTTCGAGTTCAGTATCCTTTCCCCCTCCAAGCATGGCAAATGTTAATCCACCAGGGACATAAGGATGTTCCCAGTGTGATACCCAAATTTGTCTGTGCCATTGTGCATCTTTCTTGATGCAGTTCACTTCAGTCTTACTACATCCATTGTGTGGTGTGGTTTGGTTTACCTGGAGCTTAGACCAGATAAGTTCCCCATGGGGGAATCATTATATAATATTTTTACATTTGTGGTAGTTAGTGATTTTTAGACTTTTTTGCACTCACTCAGTTTGATGTCCATGTTTTTAAAGCATAGAAAGACCCAATGATTTTTGGGTCTACACTGAATTAGCGAAAGCTTAGAAAACCGAACGATATTTCATCAACCTCTTTTAAGCGAAAGCTTAAAATCTCGAACACCCGGAACAGCGACCCCCCCCCCGAAAATAATTTGCTTTTCCGAGAAACACACGCACACAACACAAGCACAGAAAAAAAATAGCAATCCACACACGCACACTTAAAATCCTACATCTACTCTACATTAAACTGTGTACATACACTACTATCTATCCACTTACCTTAACCCTAACCCTAAGGTCAGTCACTATCGCACACTTACCTGACCCGCTCCCTAACCCTAATGTCTGTCACTATCGCACACTCACCTAACCCGCACCCTAACCCTAACGTCCGCACAATCGCACACTTACCTGAACCCAACCCGTAACTTTCCACCACAGTGCTGAAAATAGCAAAGCCACAGAAATGGCTAACCAAATTTTCCCTAGGAAAAAAATTTGGTGTTCTGCAGCTTCGCTGTTTTCAGCGTTCGCTGTTTTGGGGTCGATATTAGAACATTCTATGTTTTAAAACTTTGGTGTTCTAATATAGACCCATGATTTTTAACTTAAAAAATTTGAAGGCCTTAAATCATTCAACTATCCAGATTAAAGAGAGTAACTCTGCTTATACACAGTAGCCTACTGGCTGTTCCAAGGTGATCTGTCTTGCTTTTTTTGCCATGAATCACCCAGTCCTATTTGACTTCCTGTTTCTTAATACCAGTTGCTCTACAAACACTTGTACTGGGGACCTAAATTTACTCCAACAAATTGGACATGGTGGAAGGATAGGTCCCTGACTTAATATATTCCCAGGCTATGGAGTACGTTACCACTACAAGTCCAATAGAGTACTGCTTTATTTGCCTTTAAGGCTAGTTTTGATGATTTGATGGGTAGAACCAAGTTTATCGTATAAAGCCCTGCTTGATTTTGGAAATGGCACTAAGTACTCATAAAATGTAGTAAGAACTTTTAAGTGTGTCTACTTAAAAAAAAAATAATGTAAAAGTAAGGAGAATGTAACTGGCCATGACATGAAAGTCTGACGATCCAAATGCTCAGATTTTGGTCTTCAAGGTGAACATCACAAGTAAAAGGACTTTGATGATTAGACACTGATTACCTACCTCCAGATTCCATGCAAATGTCTAGTCCTTAGAAGTCTGAGTCCTTACCATAAACTGTGTCCCAGACTATTCTTGTTCAGTGTCTGTCCTTGGCTGAAGGCTCTTTCAGGCTTTACACTTCCTGCAGGCAAACTGAGTCATTTGTGTCTAGGATCCCCTGTTGTAAAAAGAAGGAGCCCTCATCTCAGAAGTTGCAGGATGACTCCTGTGAGAGTGAAGAGGAGGAATTGGATTATTCTTTCCAAATTTCTTTCCACTTATAAGACATTAACATAGAAGACAGTGCAGAGAAAAGCTAATTGAAGACCGGCTTTGTAAAATAAATGTCTACTTCAGATGGGAAGCAAAGGAGGCATCAGATGCTCAGCAAAAGGGTGCTTTGATTTACTGGTTGTGGGTAACCCTAAACCTGTGACTATTCCATTGTCAACCACTAAGGAATCGGCCACACAGACCCCCTGCCCTTAAGGAACCTGACATATTCTATAGAATCAAGGAGACTTGTAAATTTCTCTCCAAGAACCTTTCGGCAGGTCCAGTAGTGGTGTCTACAGCTGTCACTCTGGCCTTCAGGAACATAGGAGAAGAGTGGGTTGATCTCTGATGGAGACCTCATGGCAAAATTGCCAATATTCACTGTTAAATATGATCATGATGATATAGATGTAGCATTCAGGACAGCTGCCATGATGGAGATCAGTCACCAGGAGACATTACTGGTTGAAGCTGCAACCCCTTCCCAATAATGTCAAAGTGCAGTTCCTTAAAGCACCACTGGACACAACTTATTTTTGGGAACCCCACTAGTGAAGTATTTACAAAAACTTGAAGGGGCAAGACTTTGCAAAATGTGAAGCAGCAGTTTCATTCCCGTATGCTGAGGAATGACAAGAGCTACCCCCTATAACCTGGTCATCATCATCACTGCCAAGGGAAGGTGGACCAGCAAATAGAGAAAATACAAAGAAAAGCTTGAACAGAGCAATGACTATGTGGATCTTCTCTCCCTATCCCTTTTTGTCAAATCCTTACCTTAGCCATATATGTCTAAAAATCCATTCCCATTTCTAAAGATAGTGGGAAGGGTAATCCAGTGCCAAAGAAATCGAAAGATTGTAAAGGACAAATGGTGATGCTAGTCATTTCCCAAGGCTGTAAACTATGTTTCATAAAGAAATCAATGTTGGTGGATCTCACTTTTTGCCAGAAGACTAAGTGCATGTAACTCCCCCATTCTCCAGGAATTCCAGCTGCAAGGGATAGTAGAACCTGTGCCCAGAGAGGAGCAAACCTAAGGCTTCTACTTATGGTTATTTCTTGTGCCCAGAAAAGAATTAAGGGCTCTGGAGACTCATGCTGGACCTTTCCAAACACATTGCTTATCTTAAAGTTCTCGAATTCATATTGATGTTACAGCCCCTGCCACTACTACAACTGTTTCCACAGGCCCTGACGGTCACACTGGAGTTTAAGGATGCCTGTCTTCATATTTCCAGTCACAACGACCACAGTCGCATCTTCAGGATCAAGGCAGACGAGTGCCATGACCAATTTACTCCTTTGCCCTTTGGATTGGGTACTGCACCCATGGTTTTCAAAAAGTGCTCAACTCCATTAATAGGTTCCTGTAGTAGTGAAAGGCATTCACTTCTAATGCTACCTGGTCAGCTTTCTCGTTCAGGCACTGCGACAGCAGGAAGTAGATAGGGCATCTCATTTCACCATGGACTGTTGCTGAGGACATTTGTTTTCATTCAGCATTCCTAAGCCAAGCTTTACCCTCTTCAAAAGAGGGATACTTCTTGAGGCACTCCTGGACTCCAGCTGCTTAAAGGTCTGTCCTCTTAAAAAGAGCGAGAATTCTTGGAGCATACCTCTACTTCAGTTACAAAAAGGCCTTGCTCCACCCAAGAGAAGATGTAACACTTGGCACTGCACTGATACAATGGAAAAAGGTTTCATCCAGAGAATGCCCAGGGTACTGGAGTGCATGGCTTCCACTACTCTGATGGTACCACTGGCAAAGATGCACATTAGAAAGACAAGCAAATAGGCAAAGTGGTATACCAGGTAAATTTATTGTTGGTGCTTTCGTGCATAACAATGTACGACCTTCTTCTGACAAAAATATTGGAAGAAAAAATGTTAATTTAAATAAGCCACCAGAAGTAGGGTTGCCACCTTTTCAAATGGCCAGAGTGGGACATTTTTGGGAGACTCATCAGATTTTACAGACCGACACATACCCACTGTCTGAACAAAGGATATAACTTAACTTTTTTTGACTACATGATAGCTTATTCTTGTAACATTTTAGTTGCTTATTCTGTTTCTTATAACATTTAGGTATTTTAGATACAGAATAACTGTGTTATACAATGGATACCAGGAAAAACACCAAACAAAACGTACACAAAATGAAAGGCAGTAAACCAGAGTGGATAAGGCACCACCAAATTTTAATATCCGCTTTAGTCCTAAACTCATTTAAATACAAAATTAGTAAATCACATACATTTACTGATTGAAAACAGTTGTATTTTTAAAATCAATTGATTAATATGAAGCATTAATCTCATATTACAAAAATAATGTGGAGATAGAAAGATTTTCCTTGTTGATGCTTAACATATTGCCATTTAAAAAACATTTGATGTTAACCCCTCAAATCAGTGAACAACTTCCAAAACCGTTTTTTAAAATTTAAACATTGGACAGAATGTTTAAAATCATGGGTCCTTTAGCTTACTACAACTGTTACAAGGAAACATTTTTTAATGTTGAAGGAATTTCTAAACACAAAGAGGGTTTTACCTAAATACTCATGTCCAATGAGCAAACTAGACATTAGGTGTCAGCATATCATCTATAATGTGATTCCCTTTGTTGTAAACATCATCAATAATAGAATTCAACAATTGAAACTCAATTGTAAGTCATGTACACCAGTTGTCATTAGTAAAGTTTCAAATATCCCACCAAATGTTTACATCCAAGAAATTAATAGAAATACCAAGGTAAATTTTAAAACTACCTCTACCTTGGATGATGAAAAGAAGGTCATCAACAAAGCGACAATAAAATAATATTGAAAAATCATTTTTAACTACACTAAGAATGGTATCCTCCCACCAGGACATGACTAGGTTAGCATAAGCCGGTGCCGCTGATGACCCCATGGCTACCCCTCTTTTCTGTCTGTAGAAAGATTTCCCAAACAGAAAAAAATTATTCTGTAAAAGTATTTCAACAAATCTACAGATAGTAGAAATCTGTCCACAGCTGATATTTTTCTTTTTACCTAGAATGTGACGGATGGCGATACAAGTGAAAACTAATGTAAAAATGATGTGTTGGCCAGGATCAAAAAAAATCCCATGAATCCTTTAAATAGGACTCGAAATCAGATATCAATGGGCTTAAAACAGCATCAATAACCAAAGCAATCCCTTCTGTTACAGAATGGGGGGCAGAAACTATTGGCCGAAAGGGTGGATCAAATTGATTTTTATGAGTCTTCGGGATGCCAAACAGAATACCAATTCTAGGTTTTTCAATAAAACAAAATTCATATACATCCAAAGTGATTTCACCTGACATAAAAGGAATGAATTAATCTTTCCTTTTTCTTGATATCAAACAACTTAACAATTTCATATTCGTCCTGATTTTCTAGCAGTTTTAACATTTTTTCATTATATAAATCTTGAGACATAATTACAATGTTTCCACCTTTGCCACTTCTCATAAATCTAGTGTTACAACTTATCTTTTTTAACCTATTAAAGGCTTGTCTTTCATCGATATTTAAATTGTGCACTGGCCTGTCTCTTTCTCTAAAGGAAGAATGCAGTTCTTGCAAGCAAGCTTCCTCATAAATTTTTAATGTGTGTACCAATGGGGGGTTAAAATTAGAAGATTTTATCAACTTTTTGTCATAACATGAAACATCATTTAAAATATAGGCAAGGTTAAGTCTCCGAATAAATTTCTTAATATCTATTGTAGTTTTACATAAATCTGCTTTTCTAGTAGGGACAAAATTAAGTCCCAACCTGAGAATACGTGTTTCAAATGGCCCTAAGGTAATAGTCAGGTTGATAATGTCAAAGTTGGTCGATACTACAGATTCTTTTCTCAGCTCTCTTCCCCCGAAGAGTTGGAACTCAAAAAAGTTCTGCTTCTGGTGAAAACAGTCTTCTTCACAACAGCATTCTTTTTGCCTAAAAAAGCTTTATTGCCCATATTTGACGTGTTACCTTCAATTGAAGTATTGTCAGTGTTTAAATTATTAGTAACGTCATTGTCACAGTCAGAGACAAAACCCACATCAGAAGTAGAAGTACCATGCTCATTTTCTTTAGATATTTTGCTACCAAAAGAGGTCGCATGTCCAGTAACAGGAAATGATTTAAACTTTTCTCCTACACGGTTAATAGTAGGATTATTAACTACAGCTAGATTACCATAGGCTGAGGATTCGTTTCTTGTAAGTACACTAGAAGAAGACATTGGATTTTTGTTAAAAAAAGTCCCCTTAAGCTCTTTACCATTCGGAACAAAAAATGAATAAGCCGAGTTGTTATACAACTGTTACATACGATATAGGACATAATTATGTCCTACAATCTCAGGACATTTGCCATTTTTAATAATTTTTGTCAGGACACAACTGCCCAAAGAGGGACTGCCCTCGCAACATGGGACAGGTGGTAACCCTAACCAGAAGTGACATCAGCTCATCAATCCACAATTATAAAGAGATATCCACATACATGATAAAATTATGTATATATATATATATATATATATATATATATGTATGTATCTATATATATGTATCTATCTATCTCTATATATATATATATATATATATATATATATATATATATATATATGTGTGTATCTATATATATATATATATATATATATATACACGTACGCAATATATTAAAAAAATGTGTATATATGAACATGTGTATATATATATATATATATCAACCCTCTCTATAAAAGTTATAGATTACATATCTTATAATTAATAAATTATGAAATCATCACTACATACTATGTGTACAAAAACCACATGTAAAACCAACAATTACATAACAATATAAGTATGAAAATATGTAATCAATAAAGTTAACGTCTTTCTAAGGATTTTAATCTTCACAGACATTTTAAAGAACATGACTCATTTAAACTTGGGTACATATAGGCATTAGAGATGCACATTAGAAATCTCTAGTGATGCCCGAGATCCATTTGGAGCCAAATGCATCAGTCCCTGGAAAAGATTATTCCTGTTATGCCTTGCATATCCTATGAACTGGAGTAGTGGCCCACCCAAGTAAGACAACACCTGGGATACTTTTCACTCAGGAGCCTCAGTCAGGCTGTTATAACAGGTTCTTCAAACCTGACCTGGGGGACGTATTCTCAGAATTTCAGAGTGCAAGGATTTAGGGATGCAACCCAAAGAAAATGACATGTGAAAGAGATGATGGGCTTGGTGCAGGCACTGAAAGCCTTCAAGCTACTTTACGTGACTACTGATTATGCTACATTCACATGTGGCTATGTCCTCAAGCAGAGAGGAAAACTCTGTCATACTCCTTGAACAGGCTGTCCATGACTCCCTGAGACAGCAATACAATCCTCGATGACCACAAAGGCGGTTTATATCACATCTCATCTGAATTCAGTGTCAGATCACTTAAGTAGGTCAGAGACATACCCATACAGGTGAATGATGCACAGAGGTATTTTACCTTCATTTGGTACCATTGTAACATTTAGTCATAGTGATGGACTTGTTTGCAGTTTCAAGTGACAAACGGCTCAAGAAGCTTTCCACAAGAGCACTATATAAAGAAGCTTGGACAGTGGATGCTTTCTGTGTCAGATGGGCAGTAATGAAGATCTTTGATTCTCCTATTCCTCAAGGTGATCCAGAACATAGGGAGGTAGTGCCAAATATGCTCTTGATAATACCCTTTTGGCTCTGATCCACTGGTTTTCCTTCCTTAGGGAAACATCCAGGAAGAAACATTACATGCTGCATCTGTAGATGACCTCCTATACCAGCACACTTTGGGGGGGGGGGGGTCCTGAGGAATGTCATCAGTGAACTGGTGCTTGAAAGGCAAGAATTAAATCATGTAAAGTGTGAAATACATAGGTCTGCAAGTTGAGGTGGATAACATACATAAGGAAGCTAGAATCCTTCTCATAGAAAATCCTACTTATCCAGATAGAAGAGGTTTTCTCTGTGGTGTTTTAAAATAAATTGGGATCCCATCACAGCACTGGTTCCCTATAATATTTAATGTGTAGTACTCTAACCATTGTGTCCATTAATGTGCATCTTTTGGTCATTCTAGCCTACCTTTCCCTGGACCACCACCACTGGCATCCCTGTTTATTGTTAAACACTTCCTAAAAAGGAGTTATGCATTTGAAATTACCCAGAAAAGGGACTGCTGCTCTCTGGGGTTGAAATTATGCCCAGAAAGTACTGACCCACCCAGCTTTTTGAGCTTGCAGCCATGGCTCCCCTCAACTTTCTAACCTGGAAAATGAATGTATTGGTAGACCTCATTTCTGTAAGAATGTTAACAGATTTTCAAGTCCTTGTGTACAGAGAACCATTTTAGACTTCCACAAGGACAAAATCAGTCTGAGAATAAATCTCTCATTTATGCCAGTCATTGAACTTACCTTTGACCAAACATTCAGTACTTGTGTTTTGCAGTCATAAAACAGGGAAGAAAGGATACTGCATTCCCTCTGTGCAGGGTTAAATTAAATATTTGCTATGACCAAGAATGTTAGAGGCTCCAGCCAATTATTGTTATTGCCCTTTGTAGTAGGGAAGAAGGTGAGGTTCCAGATGGCTGACCAACTGATAAGTTCAATTATACCGCCAAAGGTAAGAAAATGGAGAAAACCATTAAAGCCCTTTTCAGTTACTGAAGTACAGCTACCACTGTGACCTTTTCAGTAGATTGACTTCTGATGCTGTTCTGTGTCCATTTTTTTTTTTTTTTTTTTTTTACAAATACTACAATTTGGACTTCTCTAGGCAAGAGCCGAGTTTGCTGCAATCAATTTTCAGGGCATGTTGCCTTCTGCCCAGAGCATCTGCCTATCCTCATGAGTTGTGGGAATCGTGTCAGTAGTTAGGTCCATTCAACAGTGATCCAAAGGAAGTGCATAGTAAACCATTTTTACAGTCCTACTGTCACAGTCTTGAAAATCAAAATCCTGAGACCATAGACCACAATGTGTAAAAAATTGTTTTCAGAATGTGTTGCATTAAACTGAGCAGCTCTGTTTTGACCAGGCTCTATTGGTAACTGCTATTTAGTGATTCCCCCTACTAATGTGAATCTAGGAGCAAGTTCTAACATGGTTCCTGCAGGGGTGTGGACCCAGAAATGAATGCCAACATGGATTATGCAGGGATGATAACCAAAAAATGAGTGTCAGCATTGTTCTTGCAGTGGGGCAAGTCCAGGAGTTCAGTACTGTGGTCTTCAGCATTTTGGTCACAAATTTTGATGTTCAAGGTTGTAATAGTAAACCATAAGAACTTACCATAATAAAACATGCTGCAGTAGACCATTTTTGCCCAACTTCCACCACCGTCTAGCCCTGCATTCTGTTTATGTATCCTGAGTTGGGGTGGTATACCCTAGCATTATGCCATCCACCTTTCATATTCCCTTACAGGACTTCAGACCTGCTTAAGTCTGAGTAGGTTTGGGGGAGGGTCCTTGAGGGTCTTTATCTCTCTCTCTCTCTCTCTAAGGGTTATCCCAGGGCCTTACTGCTTAGCTTTCAGGGTAGATGTCAAGTGGGCACAAAAGCTCTAAAATGGTGAAGATGTACATAGGTCTTGCACTGGGAATGTCCCGACAGATGGACATCTGCTGTACCAGGAGTGTTTTGAGTTTTGGAAGTTGGGCCAGACATTAAACTTTTCTATGGTTGATGTCAGTGTTCACGGCTACTTGTACCACTTATCTACGTAATCCTCTATTATTTTAAGTTCTTAAGTGTATTTTATGAGCACTTTTATGTCTCCATTTTCCATCCATCCTCTTCTTGGCTAGCTGCCTTCTTTGACTCTGGGAAGATATTTTCTTATCTTTGCAGGTTTTCATAATTTGTTGCATTAAGCTGAGCAGCTCTGTTTTGACCAGGATCTATTGGTAGCTGCTATTTAGTGATTCTTTCTAAATCGCCAGCATGTAACCAAGTGAAGACTTGTCTGTTATTTTTGATGCTGTCTTGCAGGCCTTCAGGCTAACATTTGCTGCCCTGCCTTACAGTCCTCTGACCTATCATCCATCTTGCAGCATCAGTCCTGAATGGAATCTGCCATGTTATCATAACCACTGATGTTCATTGTGTTATACTACTGCAGTCATCACACTTGGGTTATACTGTCGTCAGGCGGTCCCGCAGTCGGCCGAATCCCAAAGTCCTGGTCCAGCGTCTGTTGTCGTCGTTTCTTCCCTGACGTCATTGCGACAGGGGTATAAAAGAGGCAGCCGACACCATTTTCTTCAGTCTTTCTTGCTGTGCGGTGCCCGAAGCAGAAGCAGTTCGCAAATGCCAGTCGCCCAGCTCCTGAGATTTTCGAATCTAATTTCAACCCGAAGTCTTCTCTAAAGCTAAGTACCCCATTGGGGAAACTTTTCTTGCCTCAGACCGATGTCAGACAAAGTTAATAATTGCATTTCTTGTGGGAAGCAAATACCTCATAAGGATTTTCATTCTTATTGTATTCCTTGCCTCGGCCCAGACCATGACGTCTCTGGTTGTCTGTTCTGTGCTAGGTTCAACAAACGTACAATTAAGCGTCGGGCAGATTTCGCTCAGCATTATTTTGGTAGAAAATTTAACTATAGCATGCCATCGGAGCAACCGACATCAGCAATGATTAAAAAACTCAAGGATAAGGACAGGCAGCCAAGGCTTAGAGCAGTTACCGAGGCCTCAGCCAGGCCTGACGCTAGTTCTCCGGTTTTCAGTGAGGCGCCTATGCAGCCCCTGACTACCGCTGATTCAGAAATTTTGACGGCCTTCCAGACCGAAGCAGCTGGGCCTCAGGAACTGGTTCCACCTCACCCCTCAGACGCCAGCCCTGATGGTGATCCGGAAATTTTGGATAGGCCTTCGGTTTCTGAAGGTGTCTTCAAACCGACAACTATCTCTACTAAGTCTTATGCTAAACTTAAATCTCCCTTGAAAGTTAGGAAGCCGGGTCCACCCCCCACACACACACACACACAGGTCCCTATGCCTAAAATCAGATGCTTAAGATGGCTGAGGATTTAATTACCCTTATCAGGGGATCCCAACCCCCACCTGACAAAAGGCCTAGACTGGAGGAAGATTATCCTTCCTCTGACCAAGCATCCATCTCCTCAGGCAACTCAGAGGACCAGGATTACTCCTTCCCTCCTTATGAAGACTCAGATGCTGAAGAGTCCATTCCCTCTGTCCCCCCCCCCCCTGAAGACTACTCTTTTGGGGAAACCTTACACACCATGAAGGAACACTTCCACTGGGAAGGCCAAGATTACTCTGACTCTAAGAAAAGACCCAGTTTCTTCTTCTTCCACAGCATAGACCCCTAGCAATTCCTCCAGTTTTAGACATTTTGGATGATGTTTACTCCAAAACTAGTCTAAACCTAGATTCCTTACCTCCAGCACTAGCTAAACCAGACAGATACTACCGAGTTCCAGATACTCATAAGTTTCTATATAAAAGTCCTACTGCAGACCCCGAAACCATTTCCCAGGGTCCCAAAGGGGGTTAAGGCCTCTACTGCTAAGAATCCACTTCCTTCTGAAAGAGATTCCAGAGCATTAGAAAGATGGGGGAAGAAAGTGTATACGTCTGCCACTTTGGCCATGAGGGCCTTAAACTGCCAATTCCACATGCTAAAATACCAACAGTACTTGATTACACAGTTAAAGCAGAAAATGATCCCTCAGACAGATCAACCTGATTTCAAAGAGATGCAGGATTTGCTGCATGCAGCAGAACAGGTGGGAAAGCATATCTTACAGTGTGGTTTTGATTCATTGGAAGCCTCATGTAGAGCAGCTGTCACAGGGTCTGCAATACGTAGGCATGCTTGGCTAAAAGAACAAGCCTTACCAGAACATGTCAAAGCAAAGTTATTGGATGCTCCATTGCAGAAAGATGTGTTATTTGGTGTCAAAGCAGAGGAAGTTTTAAAGAAAATGGAAGAAAAGGCAAAATTTATGCAAACAGTTAAAGATTTTCTACAGGTACATCCTCCTCATTTCAGCAGAAACTGGCCGTCAAAAAATTGGTCCTTTCCTGCATCAGACAGATCCCAAAGATGTAGATACAGACGCCCAAGGGGCAGAGGCCAGCCACAAGGTTCTTTCAGGCCTAGACAATGGCAAACAACATCTCAAAGAGGTGGAGACGAAAGATCTCAACCCTTCAGGAAACGAACACAATGACTTCCCACTTCGCCTGCCAAGCAAAATTGCCCTGGCAGCACCTTTGGGAGGAAAACTGGCTCTATTTCCACAAAATTGGCGCATCATAACAAAGGACAAATGGGTTCTGGATATTATTACCCGAGGCTACAGATTTCATTTCCACACTTTACCACGGATGAGAGGCATGCCAAATCTGCCTCCAAACCAATGGGCAGAGGCACAAACGCAAATTTCAGCTCTCATGGATATGAAAGCAATTCAAAAGGTACCTACAAAGGAGCAAGGTCAAGGTTTTTACTCAAGACTATTTCTAGTCCCAAGAAAGGACAAAGCCTGGAGGCCCATTTTAGACCTCTCAATTCTAAACACATACCTGGAGGTGCCCAAATTCAAAATGCTCACACTTCAGCAGCTTCTTCCCATGCTGGGCAAGGAGTCTTGACTGGTAACGTTGGACCTCAAAGAGGCATACCTGCATGTCACTTTCAGACAAGATTGCAGAAGATACCTCAGATTTTTGGCAGGTACAACGCATTATCAATTCTCTGCATTGCCCTTTGGCTTATCTACTGCGCCCAGAGTATTTATGAAATGCCTGGCATCAGTAATTGCATATTGCAGACAACGAGGAATACAAATTTATCCATATCTGGATTGACTGCCTGATCCAAGCGGACAGCAAGGACATCCTATTATAGCATCTGGCATTTGTAACAAAGCTGCTCAGTTGCCTAGCGTACACAGTAAAAAAGAAGTCAAAGCTAATACCCTTGCAACAGATAATATTCCTGGGTGCCAGCTTAAATACAACGGCCCAGATGGCTTACCTCATGCCAGACAAACAAAAACAACCGACTCAATACTTCAAAAAGATGGCAACTTTTACCCAGCTCACTGCAAGGAAAATCCTGCAGGCATTGGGGTTCATGGCATCCTGCATTCAACTAGTTCCATATGCAAACCTGCATATGAGGAAATTACAATGGTACCTGAAAAGTGTATGGACTCAACACAGGCACAGCCTCGAAACAAGTATACCTCTCATTCCTTGCCTTCAAAAAGAGTTCCTATGGTGGGCTCAAGCATGTCAAATAAACAAGTGTCTTCCTTTCATCTTGCCTCCAGCAAACCAAACTATGACAACAGATTCTTCAGACTATGCCTGGGGAGCACACATGGCAGGACAGTGCATACAGGGCAAATGGTCTGCAAAACAAATGCATCTTCACATCAATCAAAAGGAGATGCTAGCTGTGCAAAATGCACTGACAGCCTTCAAGGACCTCTTGCATCCAGGACAACTACTAAGGACAGACAACACCACAGTTGTGTTACATAAACAGGGAGGAACACACTCCTACCATTTATGCAGACAGGCAATGACCTTGTGGAACACAGCATTGACTTACCAAGTACAGCTGCAGGCACAATTTCTGCCAGGAAAGGAAAACATATTGGCAGACGAATTAAGCAGAAATATGGCCGATCCGCACAAGTGTAGACTACACCCACAAGTATTTTCAATGATAACTCAAAGGTGGGGATGTCCAGACATAGATCTAGTTGCCTCCCCCAACAATTGCCAACTACAGAAATTTTGCACAAGAACTTATCACTCCCTAGCCTGGAAAGTGGACGCCCTATCATTCAGTTGGACAGCGTTGACAGTCTATGCCTTCCCACCTCTACTGACCAATGTATTATTGAAAGTCAGATCAGAGAGACCACAAATGATACTCATTGCTTCGGACTGGCCACTCCAGCACTGGTACCCATTACTAAGGAACTTGACTCACAGCCCTCCATGGATCTTGCCTCAATTCCCTCTACTGTTGACTCAGAAAAACTCTCAGATACTTCACAGCCAGCTCAGAACTGTAAATTTAGTTGCATGGAGAATACCTTGAATTATCCATCAACACTCCTCTCAAAGGACGTCCTGAATGTCATTTTGGAGGCCAGAAGGCCCAACACCAGAAAAACTTACTCAGACAAATGGAAAAGATTTTGTGCATGGAACCAGGCTAAAGGCCAAAATCCTTGGTTACCAAACATCCCTCAAATACTGCAATACTTAACTGAGATGCTACACAAAGGCCTTTCATTCTCATCCATTAAGATCCATGCTTCAGCCATTTCAGCTCAATATAATACGGATCCTCCAATTTTCTCACACCCTTTACTAAGGCAGTTTCTCAGAGGGGCTAAGAATATAAGACCCCCCCAGAAAACCCCCAACACCAGCATGGGACCTGAACTTTGTTTTAGAAAAATTAACACTGCCTCCGTTCGAACCAGCCTTCTCAGCAGAACTACAATACTTGTCTTGGAAAACAGCTTTGTTGCTGGCTATTACCTCAGCACACAGGGTCTCAGAACTACAGGCACTTATGGCAGTGGAACCTTTCATCATTTTCCATCAGGACAGAGTCTCTTTACGAACTAACCCTACCTTTATGCCAAAGGTAGTATCCAGTATGGCTTTGAATCAGACCATTCATTTACCCACCTTTTATCCAAACCCCAAGAATAAAGGAGAAAGACTCCTTCACTCTTTGGACATTCACAGACAGCTACGCTACTGTTTAGATAAGACAAAGACCTTCAGAAAAACTGACCAACTCTTTGTATCCTATGCTGCAGGTTCACAAGGAAAGGCTATTTCAAAACAGACCATCTCCAAATGGATAGCCCATTGTATCCGCTTTTGCTACTCGCACCATGGGAAAGCAGTGCCTGTTAATATTAGATCCCATTCTACCAGGGCTACAACAACCTCAGCAGCCTTTCTCAGAGGGGTTACAACCAAGGACATTCTGGAGGCAGCTACTTGGAGTTCAGTGCACACCTTTACCAAGCACTACCACCTTCCATTATACTCAAAAACCAGAGCTGGTTTTGCCACTGCAGTTCTGCAGGGCATCCTAGCCTCGCCTAACCCAGTTTAGTACCAGCCACCCATCCATAGCTTTGGGATTCAACCCACGTGTGATGACTGCAGCAGTATAACACGATGAACATAGTACAGTTTTGTACCTGCCATCAATGTAGATGTTCGAGTGTATATACTGCTGCAGTCCAGGTTACCCTCCCACCATCCCCTCTACATATCAGGGTGTTAGTTATAACTCCATGTACATCAATCAATTGGATGCATGTCTATATGGTGTATTTGATAACAGCTAGTACTAGTATTTATCTACTAAGGTATTTTTGCATAGCTATTGTATTGCCTTCCTGGTTGGGGGCACCTGACATCTGGGGCAAGAAAAACTGAAGAAAATGGTGTCGGCTGCCTCTTTTATACCCCTGTCGCACTGACGTCAGGAAAGAAGCGACGACGGCCGACGCCGGACCAGGACTTTGGGATTCAGCCGACTGCGGGGACCGCCTGACGACAGGATAACCCAAGTGTGATGACTGCAGCAGTATATACACTCGAACATCTACATTTATGGTAGGTACAAAACTGTACTTTGGCACTGGTGATTCTGACAGTCCCACAACTGGTCCTCCTTCCCCACCAGCATTGAGTTTTGCAGCCTTACTGACAATACTTTGCCTATTATTAGTCTTGTTATCCTGGATGTTAGTGGTTTAGACATCAACCTGTGTCCTTTTTGCTGCTTACCGTACATTATTAAACTGTACTTTTGCAGGGATATTAGTAGTTTTCCCTTTTTAGTCATGATGATCTTAACATTTGGCTTACTGATTACTGAAATGGATAACTTTTGAGAAACTTGCAAGTTACAGAGGTGTGGCCTGCATACATGCAGCATAATCCAGAAGTTTTTCAAGTCTTCCACAGGTTTAAATGGATCTGCCTCATGAGCATTTGCTGAAAGAATGACTCCTGCCCAGCTTTTGCCATTCTCAGATAGTACATCATGGTGGAGGTTTTGGTGCTGAGATTCCATTTCTGGGAGTTTGAGAATGTAGTAATTTTCCCCAAGGAGGAAACAACCCCAACTGTAGATTAGGAGGATTGAGGTTCTTCATGTTCTACACCTAGTGATTTTTCTTTTGGTGAACATTTGAGGATCATACAAGAAGACGATACTTGTCCATGGCAGACATGTTTAACCATAAAAGTGGCTTCAGGAGCCCTGCAGACTTTTAGATCAAATTCCCTAGGTAGTGTCTTCTGTAGGGAACACTTTTCAGGCTGTCCTAAAAACTGTAAAGTCTTATTCAAACTCACTATTTTCCCTAGGAAGATGAACAGTGTCTTTGACACCCCAAAGAAGTTTTCCATTTTCTGGGCTTCTGGAAATGATCAGACATATACCATCATATTGGAGCTGCTGAAAAATGCAGTATGGCTCCCCAACTATTGTAGTCCTGGACCCTTGATCATTTCGAAAAATGTGTTCTTATCATTTTGCCCTTCAAGATGATGAACTGTTTAGTTTACATGATTTTTTTTCATAGGACATGCCTTGAAAATTATCCAGATAAACTAATAAGGACCAGCCATGTGACATTTTTAACGTCTAGATTGTTAGTCTACCAAAAGCTCCTTGTCTGAATTGCATAGAACTTTGCTCATGCATTGACCAGTGCAACAGGTGTGTCCAACTGCCTAAATACATGACTGCATTTCATGCCTTTTTATCCTCCTTCCGGAACTATCTTTTGTACAGTTCTGAGGTTGATACTCATTTTGACAAAGTGAAAAAAGGCCAAGACCTTTCTTGCACCTAGGATGTTTTTCAAGCTGCACTCCAATAAGTTAATAGTGCGGATTTCTGCCTCACAGCTCTAAGATGTTCATCATGTTGATCACTGCTGCAGTAATCTTAGCTATATGGGTTATATCCTTCCAGAGGTTTAACAGCCGGCCAGCTTTCAAAGCTGCAGTGCACCTTCCATGCACCCAAACTGTTAGGCAGCTTGAGCTGAGCTGACTAAAGATAAGTCCGAGTGCGAAAAGCCAAAGAATACACTCCTGAGCCTTTTGTTCGTTAACTGTTGGCTTGTGCCTTTCCTTTGCTTGGCAGATAAGTTCTCTTCAGGGAAAAAAAACTTTAATTTTCTAATTATTGTTCATGTTTTATCACTTTCATATTTAGGAAAATTATTTTAAGATAGAAGTTTTGTGTTTTAAGGGACACTCACAAGACTGTATCATGCTTTTAAACAGGAGCACTTGTTTTTTCTTGACTGTTTAAATGTTGTGTAAAGTAGCTAAAAATACATTTTTCCCTTGGAGAAATTTTTTTACTGTTGTGGGCTTAGCAAAGTGTTTTAAAGTGCTTTTCACATTTTTTTTTTTTGGGGGGGGGGGTCCAAAAAGTGACTTCTATAGTTTTTACTGGCAATTGCTGCTGGTTTTCCATAAGAAAGAGACACCATATTCAGCCTGATGATAGCACACACTACTGGCCCCATGGCCGATCCTTTTTCCATAACCAAACAGAAAAAGTTAAGCAAACAGCTTTTACCACCACATCAGGCTAGCAGTTTGCCTCAGCCACAGGTGTGTGACTCTGCTTTAGCATTCGTTGTACCTTAGACCCAAGATCCCTCTGGTGTAGCAGCTACTGCCACTATGGACTGGCGATTAGCCACATCCTTTGTGACCGCTGGGGTGTTCCCATCAGTGGGAAGGGAGAGCCACTTCTGTCAGTCCTGGGAGAGGGAATACGGACGACTTCCCTATTGTGTCAGAATGCTGTACCCATACCTGAGGAAGTTGCTGCTCCCATTAGTAACTTTGTTGTCCCCCTTTGTCTTGTCAAAAAAACCCCCAGAAAACTAAGCATATATGTACCCCCCCTTAAATTTCTTTGGATAGGAGAAGCTTATTGGGTCTGGCTCAGAGTTTAATTCAGGCTATTGACCCTCCTTGTAAAATAGGTTCTGATAAAAGGAGGAGGGATACCTCTTTTCCTGAAGAGATTCAAGGTTCTGAATGGGAGGATGAAGCGTTTTCTCGTCAGATTTCTGATTCGGACTTCAGAGGAGAGCTCAGTTTCTGATCCTCCGTGAAGGGTTTTCCTTTTTCTTTCCTGAAACTGTTGCAAGACTGTGCCAATGTTTTCAGTTTCTCAGTCCCTCAGAAAATGCTATGAATTGTTACAGAAGAATTTTCCAGAACCTAACACCCATTCCTCCTGTTCTGTCTGCTTTGGAGGATGTGTGTCATGGCCTTCAGTTTTCTTGATAGACAGAGGACCCTAAAAAGAAAGATGTGTATAAAGTTTCTCAGACTTTTAAGTTTCTATACACTGTTCCCTAACCTGACGCAGTAACTGTAGCTTTCGTTGATTCCACTGATGCTGCGCACTTAGTTAATTCCAATCCAACTATTTCTCATAAGGATGGAAAAAGTATTTACAAGTATGGGGGAAAAGTATATACTTCTGCAATTTTGATTTTTTCAGAATTTTGAATTGTCAGGCTTATATTTTAGTTTGTTCTTAATAATTGTGAAAATATGAGGAATATTTTATCTACAGTTTCTTAAATCTGCTTTTAGTTTCTTCTAATGCGCAGGTCACTATTGTTCCCAGTGTGTGGTATGACTGTTGATGCTACTTCCAGGGCTATGGCCACTGATACTGTTTTGAGGAGGTTTGCATGGCTGCATTCTCAGAACCACATGGATGATGTTTCAATCTCTATCCAAAAGTGAATTTAAAAATCTAATTTTTGTGTCTGGCCTCTCCGCTACAGAGGTGATCAAAAAGTGTGATGAAAGGGGTAAGCTGATCCATGGAATGTTTCGGCCCTCCTCTTCCAAATATTCCAAGGAAATTTCTTATGTATTATCCAAATCTGTCAAAAAAAAAAAAGAATAACTGCCCTACATGTCTCCACAAAATGTAGGGAAACCGATGTTAAATACAAAATGTAGGGAAACCGATGTTAAATACAAAATGTGAAATGTAAGGTGGTTCCAAAAAAAAAAAAAAGACCAACAACTTTGAATGACTATATAACAGCGATGCAGCAGGTGCTAATGGAGGCAAGAAAGCCTGCTACCTATATAGATCATATATTAGCAGAAGAAAAAGGTTTTCTAGTTGTGCCAAGAATATAACTAGCACCCATTCAGGGCAAGTTGTTCTCTGGTTTTACAATATTTGTGAGAGTTATTCTTTCTTATTCCTTTATCTAGGTTAATTTATCGTCCATTTCAGAAGGCCTGCCCATGGATCCTCCTCTTTCAAATGATCAGGTCTATCCTTTTTCACCTTAGTTAAGTCATTTTTATTTGTAAAATAGGACAGTACTGTTGGACATTAGACTTATTTCATTTTAAATAATGACCATAAAATATTAGTGTATTTGAACCAATTGATGGTAGGAAAGTGCTGGGTTTAAATTCACTGTTTCAGTATGGATTTATCCCTGGCAGATCAATATCAACACAGATACTATTCCCAGTAATATTAATTTTCTAACAAAAGCGGTTTTGTCAAACTGAACATTATTTCACAATTAACAATACCGATTCTTTCAAAAAACAGTAAATGTATTGCCATCCCCATTAGCATTCTCATTAATAGATCCATATAAGAATCATATGTCCCTAAACTGTGGCGTGCAGCCTTTATCCTACCCCTCCACAAAGGAGGCAAAAATAATGCGTCAAATTTCCAACCCATAGCCATTCTCTCCTCAATTTCAAAAATTTTTGAAAAATGCATCCACCTCCAGCTCATGCCTTTCCTTACCAATAACCAACTCCTCACCCCTACACAACATTGTTTCCGTCCTGGCCATAGCACAATAACTGCTCTTCTCTCTTTACTAGACATAGTAAACCACGCCCATGACTCTGGAGAAATTGTATCCACAGTCCTAGACCTCTCCAAGGCTTTTGACACAGTCTCCCATACCCACCTCCTAAACCACCTTTCTAACCTTAATCTGTCTCAGAACACCCTAACCTGGTTCAGCAGCTACCTCTCTGACAGATCTCAGGTTGCGAAATGGAAAACTGGCATCTCAGCCTTCTACCTACCCCAACTGGGGTATCCCAGGGATCCAGTGCTCTTTAATATATTTATCAATGATTTCCATGCAGCCATTCCTAACACTAAGATAGTACAATACGCAT
This sequence comes from Protopterus annectens, assembly GCF_019279795.1. NCBI lineage: Eukaryota > Metazoa > Chordata > Ceratodontiformes > Protopteridae > Protopterus > Protopterus annectens. The sequence continues at coordinate 919,413,611 of NC_056748.1, read as the reverse complement.
ATGACTCAACTTCAGTCTGCCCCGCTTCTAACCTCCCTGAGCTCTAAACAAAAACTCAAACTGCTTTCTCAACTACTGAGAAATAGATGCTTCAAAACCACCTCTCTCTGAATGCCAACAACACCTCTCTCTGAATGCCAACAAATCCAAAATTGTACTACTGTCTCCCTCAAAATCCCTCCCTCTCGAAAAAAACTCTTTCAATATTAACAGCCATGCCAACTCGACTATAGAAGTTGTTCCTTTTTACTAAACTTCTTGGGGTTACTATTGATGAACACCTAAAATTCGATACTCATATTCAGCTAAATATTAAGAAAACACATCAGAAACTTGGCATGCTGTACAGAAACTCACACTTTCTCTCCCCTTCTACAAGACAAACACTCGCCACTACCTGCATACTACCATCACTACTGAATGCTGCTCCCCTACTAACCAACCTATCTTCCTCTATTTCTTCCAAACTGGAAATCCATTGCAACAAAATCTCAAAGTTTTCCACTAAATCCAAATACTACTCCCACCGCTGTACATCTCTCCACCTGCTGAATTGGCTAGAACTTCCCAACTACCTTGACTAACTCCAACTCACTACAGCCCACAAGCTAATTTTTAAACCAACTAAATGCCCAGCACTAGCAAACATCTTACCATCATACACCCCACACAGAACTCTAAGATCTGCCCACCAAAATCTAATTAATGTACACAAACCAAACCGTCCTGCTGGTCAGCTTCTTCTGTTCTTTTCCTTAGCCACAAAATGGAATTCTCTCCCTCCTTCTCTAAGAATTTCTGAAAACTTTGTACATTTTAAAACCCAGCTCCATTCCTACCTCTCCCATAATTGGAAGTGTAACTGCACTCTACCTACCTAACCTGCTAATAACTCTACTACAATTAACTCTACTCTATACTGACTTCTTATACAGCTGCCTCACTCTGAATATAACATAATCTAACATCTGTATCTTGAATGTATATATTGTAAATAGTTTACTATCAGTCTTCTCTCTCCCTCATCTGCGAATGATTCTCTCTACTGCCAACATATAAATTTTGATACTATCTAACAAAGAACATCAACGCATCCCTAACCTAAAATGTAATGTATGCACTCTACTTTTTTGCATCTATATCATGAGTGTATACATTGTAAATAATGTACTTTTCACCTTTATTCACCTCTTTTCTGGGGAATAATTTTATTTACTGCTATCTTACATATGTTACTCTTTATAACCATTCGCAGATGATTTACAACCTCTGTACAACTTGTTCTCTAATCTGTAAGTATGTAAGTGTGCAATGTATGCACAACTTGTTCTCTAATCTGAAAGTATGCAATGCATGTTCTATTTTGCTATTCTACTTTGCTTAGTTTTACTATATAATATTACATTTTGCTTAATTTTACTATGTAATGTGGAGCTTTTCTCCCCGGGCCTCCACTGAAAACGGGCTCCTTGAGCTCAGTAGACCTCCCCGGTCATCAAACTGGAAATAAATAAAATGTGTGTAGCATCAGACAGGGCAGTTCCCTTCCCACCTTCATTTTTTCTTTTGCCAATAAATCCTATTATTAATACAAGCGTTCATGCTACAAATATTGTTTCATTTAAAATGAAGAATTTGTCCTTTAAAGTACTGGCATATGAAGATGAAATATTAATTATGTAAAGTTCATTATGGCAGTTATGATACTTCACCTGGTAGGAATCTTTTAACTTATAGCAATCACAGGATTTATCTCAAAGTTCTGAGGAAGTTTGCCATTAATATTTGCCATTAATGGCCAAGTCACAGTTTCCATGATTTAGACTTCCAGAGTTTCCCCTTTTGCCTGTGACTGTTAAATGGACCTGGCAACATTCAATATGTAGAGTTGTTTTTTCAGAAGACTTGACAATTCTGAACATTATCACATATTTAAGAAAGATATTTTAAATTGTATTCTGTTTGAAATTATGATCAAAGTAATTTCTTTCTTCACAACAGAAGGTGGTGAGAGACCAGACATGTCCCCAATTTGTCTTTGGAAGGTCCCAGTGGTAAGTGTAGTGAGAGCTATACACACATCGATATCCACAGGTATAGGAAGGCCACATATCCCTCAGTCTTCATCTCTAGGCCATACAAACTCACCAAAGCCTATCGTACAACATCGCTGTTCACTCTAATCCTGTCCAAGAATTCCTGATAAGCAAAATTCAGATGGGTCAGCCTTTGCTTATGATCAGCTGCCAAGTGTTGTTGGGTGCATCTTGTTTTGGTATGACCAAGACTAGCACCTCAGAACTCGAGTCAGCTAAGCAGGTGGCAAATGCAAGCATTTTCATGGATTGCAAAGTAGACGGAAAATGCACAACTTTACTTTTAATAAGTCTTATGTGCAAAGCCTAGATGCACATCAAAAAGTTGCTATAAATCTCACAAAGGTGTGAATAGCTACAAATTTGCGTAATATAGTTACAGGTTTTAGGTGCAACTCGCACAAATTCCTGCTATGCCTAAGCCCGACACTTGAATACTGCCCTCAACTTCTTACTAGGCTACACAGTGTGGAATGATTTGCAGGAAAACAGGTAATAGGTAACTTCTTCTGATTTACAGTTTAAATGCCCCACAGTAGTAAAATATTTTAAATTCACTTTTAAGAAAGTCCGGTAAACACATCCATATCTTACAACCTTCACAAGGGTTAAGTTCCCCTGGGTGAACAGGGAACAGGAAAAACAAATCTGCTTGGGTCTTTGAAAATAAATCTGTAAATTCAACCCTATAAGATACCATGGTTGGTATTCTCAGTTTACTGTAGAAAGGGAGCCACCAAAACAGAAATCCCAGGCTTTTTTTTAAATATGATTAGCAATTTCCCTTCAGGGACCATAGTGTAATTTGTCACAAAAAATAATATTATGTATAGTGTTATGTGTAGCACATATTTTCTTAGAGGAATCAAACTCACTAATAGTTTTACCTAATTGTTCATTTCTAGCTTTAGATGTAGCTTGCCTGTAGGCTATCATTACATTCCAATAAATATAAGAATACTTGCATAATGTGTTGAGCTTTCCAAAAGTATTCACTACATGTTCTTGAAAGTTTCTTTGCCCTAATAAAATCTGTATAGGTAAAGCTTTTGTAATATGTGAAGGGTAGTGACTGTCAGCAAGTAAAAACATTATAAGAGGCATTAGATGTACTACACAATCATATTGTCAGTCTGGGACCCACAATTCCTTTGATGTAAATATTCAAATACACAAAATATGTTGCTATTTAAATCACTTAAAATTGTTAAAGCCCTTTGGTGCAACTTTGACAAAGAAAAATCAAGTCCTATGTATATTTGTAGTATCATACTACCTGATTCTGATAAAATGCATATGCACATATATGTTCATTTTCAAAGAGATAACAGTACTGCTAGCACTGCTCACCCCAAGTGTGTTAAATAATATAAAAAAACAGAATAGGAGAACGAAAATATAATTTGATTGATGCACATTTAACGAAAATACAGTGCTTCTTTTTTCTAATCGACATTAATCTAGACTTCACAGAATATAAAATAAATTAAACATTCACACCTGTTCAAAAGGGTTGAGACCAAAAGTCACATGATAATGAATCAACCAGTCATATCTTACAAATTAATAATTAATCGTTGTGCTTTTAGTTTCAGCATACTTTTTAAGAAACACGTAAACCAGAAATTTGAAACTTAAATTTCAGTTGTCACATCAATTCAAGTTTTCCTAGTTTCAATCCAACATCTAAACCATTATATCCAATCCAACTTGATCTAAAACAAAAAAAAATTAAATTGTGATATTTCTAGAAATCTTTATATTAAGAAATTGTATTTTGAATGCAGATTTCATTTTCAACTGTAAACTGAAGTGTTTTGTTTAAATCAACAAACATTGATAATTCTTGTATAGTGCTTACCAAAATCTACAAGACTGTCATGATTTTATCCATATAATTAGATGCAAAACAAAAAAATTCTTCAAAACAAGGTTAATGAAAGTGGGGGCCATGACAACAAGGTACCATGCCATAAATTTGTTTCTAAAGGATTTAAGCTCTGTTATAAATATATTACCTGCTTTTATCATTTCCTATTTGCATGCTAGCACTGGTCATCCTAACTTCATAAAGAGGTTATATTAAAGAAATGAATTCACTCATGCTCTAACAAAGTCAGAGAATAAACAAATGAGGACCTTGCATCTGTTTTGAAAGCTGCTATAAACACAGAGGTTTGCAAGTTCTCAGTAGTAATGCTAATTTATCTAGTGATTCATGTGAAGCATTCAATATGGGTAAAGCTGACAGGAAATTACAGCATTGCATATACAACCACACTTAAGCCATTAAGTAGAAAAAGTCCAAAATGCTTTGTATAAAGACTTCATCTTATGTACAAACTTCAGAAAATGTAATGTTAAGTTCATGTTGAATTGGACACAGGGGTAGAGATGTTGGATCAGAACTGCCAAAACTTGAATTGATGTGGCAATTGAAACTAAGCTCTGTCATGTTTCCTGATTTAAATGCTGCTGTTTTTTTTATCAGAAGTGTGCTGAAATTAAAAGCAAAATAAAGTAAGTGATTAATAACTAGTGGGTATGATTGGTTGTTTCATTATCACATGACTTGGTTGTAGCCATTTTAAACGGGCTCTGTTGTTGGTAAGTACTTCATGTTAAACATGTGCATTACATGGAGCACCTTTTGCTGCATCTTTGGTTCGTCTATACCAGACATTATCAAAGATAAAAGAAAATTATGTTTATTAAACAGAAATGTACTAGTTCCATATAACCTTTTGGGGATATTAACCAACAATTTGAAAAAGGGCTTCTATACTGAATTCGTACTTAGTACTTGTATAAAGGCTGGTGATGTCTGTAAATAGCCAGAAAGTATGGTTCTGCCATTCAGTATCCGAGATTGTTTGTTTGTAATGTGAGTCCCGAATCCTTGGTATAAGAATTAAGATAACAAGACTTCATTAAGTGTGTGTTGGCAACTTTGCCTACACCCTCAAAATAACTGCCACACCTGTAGTCACTTGGTCTTCTCAGTGGGCGTTGGCTGTCCTTGTGCACTTAGGAAGGGGCGGATAATATTTTACAACTGAAGGGTATGGGCCATATGACTTCTTATCCTCTTCAAAACACTTAAAATGTCCCAGTTGTATACATTTATTCAGTAACAAAAATAAAACGCGTGTGGGTTTTTCATACATATTTTTCTATTAGAATCTTCCTGCGTAGTCCTGCTGTTGAGGCATTCCATAAGAATGTAATCTTTTTACCTTTATCTGAAGGTTTAAATACTAACTTATTTTTCTCAGTTATTGTTATGCTAAACATCTGGCTTTATCTGGGTTATAAGGAAGCCAGTGTTTCTTTTCTTTCATGTATTGCATAAGCAGACATTCAGTTTAGTTTAAACAGAAGCAACATTTTTAATAAATTCTTTTTAAAAATAGAAGTAAGTCACTTTTGTACTTAGTATAGTCACAGTCCAGTAAAAATGCCATGCCTTGTAATTTTTTGGGCAAGGAAACATTCATACAGATGTTCTTTGTGTTTCACTGTTGCAGTCATTACATTTGGGTTATCTGCTTGCAGGTAGCCCTCAGTCGGCCTGATTAACAAAGTCTTGGGTCCTGCTTCTGTTGCTGTTCCTTCTTCAATGACGTCAGGTCATCAGGGATATAAAACATCTAGCCAACACCATTACATCAGTCTTTCTTGCTGTGCGGTGCCTGAAGCAGAAGCAGTTCGCAAGTGTCTGTCGGCCGACTCCTGAAATTTTCGTTTTCGAGTTTCAGAACCGAAGTCTTCAACTAAAGCTAAGTACCCCATTGGGGAAACTTTTGCTTGCTCCTTACCGATGTCAGCAAAAGTTAATAATTGCATTACTTATGGAAAGCAAATACCTCATAAACATTTTCATTCGTACTGTATTCCTTGCCTAGGCCCTGACCACGACGTACCTTGCTGTCGGTTTTGTGTTTATTTAATCAGCGCACTATCCGTCGTTGGTATATTTTCGCCTCTATATATTTCGATTCTCGGTTTATTTATCCAGAAATGTCACTAAACTGAAAACTGGTTGGAGGAAGGAAGGCACCAAACACAAAATGTAAGAACAAGCAGTTTAATCCAAAATGAAGTGCTTTTCATCACAGTAAATACTGTGACTTCTTCAAATAAAAACAACATTGAGAGTATGCCCTTAAGTAGTCAGTGAGCAGTAATTAATTAGGTAATTAACCAATATTGGTTAATCAGTTCATTTCATTCTTCTTGACAACAAATTGAAAACTAGTACACATAAAAACTGCAGTTTCTAACGACTACAAAAGTGTCACAAACACATTTAGACACACCCACATGCAAAACTCAAACACTAACCCTACAGAAGAAACAATACTAAATGTTCTTATATACCATAAAATACCTACAAAGGTTTTTGTACTTTATAAGTACCAAATATCTAAAATACTAAAATGACATGGTAAACCCATGTTCGTTCCTACTATTGTTGATTTTTAAGATGTTGTGTACAACTGATACATACTTTACATGAATTCTATATGTAAAACCCTGTCTAGTAAGGCTTTTTACTTTCAGAATACATACAACAGACCATCTTTCATTTAGACCTGGATACTGCCCTGCATTGGTGTTCAACTGCCATATTAATTCTAAGCGTTCTAACTCCATTGAAACTGGACCCCCCATGTTATTGGGTACAATTTGGTCTATTGCCCTGAACAAAAACCTGTGATCCATGTATTTGTGTATATATTTATCTAGGGCTCCATCTTCGCTCAATTTGCCAATGTGGTATAGATGTTAATATACTCTTTCCCGCAATTTCCTGTTTTCCCTATATTGAATGTGGGACACATTTGGCATTGGGATAGGTATATGACCCCTTTAGACTGGCAGTTTAATCTAAATCTGGTAGTATATTGAGTGCCTTTGATCTTAAATTTCTGACCCACATCCATATGTTTACAGTACTTACACATACCACATGTATACATCCCACATCTACTGACTAGTATATTCGTTTTTTCAACTGGATTTTTTTAAATTGGCTCCTCTTTTGAAGGTAATTCTAGGTATGTGAGCCACTTTCTTACTTATGAAGGTGTCTGACCGTAGTGGGTCCCAGTTCTTCCTGATGATCCCACAAAAGTCAAGAGCATTTACACTGAATGAAATAATGAAATTATTGAAATTAATAAAATTCTAGAGTACATTACTGTCGGTGTTCCCTTCAATATGTATACCTATAGTATCAGTGGGTGTATCAATTCGATTTTGACTTAAAATAGGTTTGTACACTCCGTTCATATGCTTGTGAATCACCTCTTCAATAAGCAGATTCAACATCTGTATAGGGTAACTCCTCCTAGTGAACATCTCCTTCAAGTTGTTACATTCTAAGTAGAAGTCTCTATCTAGAGAGGTCATCCTAGCTGCCCTGACCAACTGTCCTTTTACTACTGACTTCTTCTGGTGGTAGGGGTGACAGCTAGAAAAGTGCAAGAAACTATTAGAATAAGTTTATTTTCTATATCTACGTGCATTATAGCATTCACTGGTTGTATCTTTACAAATCAAAACATCCAAGTATGATATGGAATTTGCACCAAATTGTGATGTAAACTGCAAAAAGTCAGTTGTCTCATTAAAGTAGCTTACAATTGCATTAGCTGTGTTGTTGTCACCCCTTATCACCATGAAGATGTCATCCAAGAATCTAGTGTAGTAGTGTACCTTGTCTTAGACCCAGTTGTTCTGTAGGATGAATTCGTGTTCCCAATCAGCCATTACTAAATTGGCACCACACGGGGGGACCCCATGGCTATCCCTGATAGTTGTAAAAACAATTTAATTATCCAAAAATGTCAGTTAGCTGTCCGATTACCGGGATTCAGAAAAATCGCAAAGACAGAGACACCGAGGTCCAAAACTGCCGACGACGCTTCTCCTAAGCCAGTTGCCAGTTCACCGGTACTCAGTGGGGTGCTTTCGCAGCCCCTGATACCCACTACTTCTGATTCGCATGCCTCTACTGAGACCCATTCAGAGTCCGGTATGCCACGAGATGCTTCAACTATGGAACCCGTGGATGTCTCTACCTTGGATGGGTCCGGAGCTGCTGTGCAGGCACTGGCTTATGAGGGTGTATTCAGGCCCAAGGACCTGCAAATTAAACAGACGCCTCCTTCTTTACTTAGGCCCTAAATCTCCATCCATGTCTAAAGGAATGATGCCCAGGCCACATGCTCAGGCTTCTAGGCCTAAAAACAAATGATAAGAATGGCTGAAGATCTAATAACTCTAATCAGGCATAGCCAACCCCCCCCCCACCTTCTAAGAGGCCTAGGACTGAAGTTGATTATGAATCTTCTGATCAGGATTCTGTTTTTTATGATTCTTCTGATGATCTGGATTTGCCCTTATCTACTTATGAAGATTCTGATGCAGAGGACTCCATTTCCTCTGCTTCCCCTCCTGAGGATTTTTCTTTTGGGGAAATATTACATACTCTAAGGGAACATTTCCACTGGGAAAGCCAGGATTTTTCTAATTCAAAAAAGAGGCTTAGGGATTTCCTTCTCCTACCTTCACCATAGGCCTTTAGCTATTCCTGCTGTACTAGACATTGTTGATGATGCTTTTTCAGATTCTAGTTTGGGCCCTGATTCCCTGCCTCCTGCTCCCAGAAAACCTGACCGATACTACAGGGTCCTCAATCCCACAAGTTCCTTTTCAAAAATCCTATTGCAGATCCAGAGACTGTTTCACAGGGGCCCAAGGGCATTAAGGCTTCTACTGCTAAAAATCCTACCCCTTCTGATACAGACTCCAGGGCGCTCGATAGATGGGGTAAGAAGGTTTACACTTCTGCAACCTTGGCCATTAGGGCTTTAAACTGCCAGTTTCATATGTTAAAGTATCAGCAACATGTTATTGGACTGCTTAAACAGAAAATGATGTTGATTCCTGACTGTGTGGAAAATAAAGAATTACAGGATTTAATGCATTCTGCTGAACAAGTTGGAAAACATACTTTGCAATGTGGTTTTGATTCATTAGAGGCCTCTTGCAGGGCTGCTGTTACTGGGTCTGTGCTCAGAAGGCATGCTTGGCTTAAGGAGCAATCTTTGCTGATCATGTTAAAGCTAAATTGTTGGATGATTCTTTAAATCAGGGCTGCCTGTTTGGCAAGGCTGAGGAAGTTCTTAAAAAGATGGAAGATAAAGCTAAATCTATGCAAACTGTTAAAGATATTTTACAAGTTCAGCCTCCTAGATTTAGTAGGCACTGGCCCTCTAAGAATTGTTCCTTTCTAGCCCCTTCCAGGTCTTCTCAAGCCAAACCCAGACACCACAAAAAACCCAGGAGACGCACAGAACTAAGCAGTGGGGGCCTCCACTTCCAAATCTGGGAATAATAAGACTCTCCCCTATGGTAAACTGTCTCAATGACTTCCTTTTAAAATTTCCAAGCACTTATCAACTGACTGCCCCTTTGGGGGGAAAGATTGCTCTTCATGCAAAGAATTGGGAACTCATTACCCAGGACAAATGGGTTTTAAATAAAGGGATACAGATTTCACTTCCACACATTGCCAACACCAAGTGGGCGGCCGGACCCACTCCTAAATCAGTGGGCAGAGGCCCAAAAACAAGTACTTTCTCTCTTAAGCATTGGGGCTATTCGTTTGGTAGCAGAAGAGGAAAAGGGACAAGGTTTCTACTCAAGACTTTTCCTGGTACCCAGAAAAGACAATTCATGGCGTCCTATCCTGGACCTGTCTACTCTACTCTAAACACCTTTTAGGAGATTCCAAAATTTAAGATGCTGACTCTTCACCAATTACTTCCTATGCTAGGCAAAGATGCCTGGTTGGCAACACTAGATTTAAAAGAAGCATACCTGCACATGCCAATCAGGGAATCTTGCAGAAGATACCTACGCTTCAAAGCAGGCTTACACGCGCTATCAGTTCTCTGCACTGCCCTTTGGCTTATCTACTGCACCCAAGGTATTCACAAAGTGCCTAGCTCCAGCTGTTGCATTTTGCAGGCGAAGAAATATTCAAATATACCCATACCTGGATGATTGTCTAATTCAGGCAGAAAGCCAGGACATACTTTTGAATCATCTGACCATTGTAAAAAGGGTTCTAACTTGTCTAGGGTACACCATAAATGAAAATAAATCACACCTGGCACCCTGTCAACAAATTATATTCCTGGGAGCAAGCTTGAATACAACTTCCCAGATGGCTTACCTCACGCCAGAGAAACAAATTCATTTGACAACCTACTTCAAACAAGTGGCCATAAAAACCTGCTATCTTCAAGACAAATACTGCAAGCCTTGGGGTTCATGGCCTCCTGCATTCTTCTAATTCCATATGCAAGACTGCATATGAGGAAACTACAGTGGTATCTAAAAAGCCTATGGTGTCAACATTCTCAAGACCTAGAAACAATGATTCCTATCATACCTTGCCTACGCTTAGAGTTCCTTTCGTGGGCAGAGGCCTGCCACCAAAACAAGGGACTACCCTTCACACCATCCCCTGCAGCCCAAACCCTAACAACAGACGCATCAGACTATGCATGGGGGGGGCTCACCTGGCAGGGAAGTGCATTCAGGGCAAATGGAACCCAAGTCAAATGCACCTGCATATCAATCAAAGAAATGTTAGCTGTAAAGAATGCTCCGACAGCCTTCAAGGACCACATTCTTCCAGGACAACTAATGGTAAAGACTGACAACACCACTGTTATGTGGTACATAAACAAGCAGGGGGGTACACATTCTTACCCCCCCTGCAGACTAGACATGGCATTGTGGATCACAGTCTTGAGCTACCAAGTGCACCTACAAGCTCAGTTCCTGCCAGGAAAATTAAATACACTGTCAGACGGACTAAGCAGAAACCTCATGGACCCACACGAGTGGAAACTGGAACCAAGGATTTTCAACATGTTGACAATAAAATGGGGGTGCCCAGGTATAGACCTGTTTGCCTCTCTCTCGAACTACCAATTGGACAAATTTTGCACAAGGACTCTCCACAAACAAGCCCGGAAAGTGGATGCTCTGTTCTTCAGCTGGAAAAACCTATCAGTTTATGCCTTCCCCCCTCTGCCTCTGCTCTGCAAAGTACTACTAAAAATCAAACAGGACAAACCAAGGATAATTTTGATTGCTCCATACTGGCCACGCCAACACTGGTACCCCTTCCTGCGCAGTGTGTCACGGTTATCTCCATGGCACCTGCCTCAGACTCCTTCCCTGCTGTCTCAGCAGGAGAAACAGATTCTGCACCCTCACCTTCTAACACTGAACCTTGCAGCCTGGCTAATTACTTAATCTTTCCTTTACCATCCCTCAGCAAACCTGTGATGGATATCATTTTAGAGGGAAGGAGGCCACTTATGCTGAAAAAATGGAAAAGATTCTGTGCCTGGAACCAATCTCAAGGGAGGAGGAGAGCAGCGCCCAACTTACCTCAGATTTTACAATACTTAATTGAGATGCTTCACAAGGGCCTGTCTTTTTCCTCCATTAAAATCCACGCCTCAGCCATTTCAGCTTATAACACAGAACCTCCCCTCTTCTCTCATCCACTGCTCAAGCAGTTCCTCAGAGGGGCCAAAAATTTGAGACCACCCAGGAGAGCTCCAACCCCAGCCTGGGACCTTAACTTTGTCTTGGAGAAACTCACTCTACCTCCTTTCGAGCCAGCTGCTACTGCAGACTTAAAATTTCTTTCTTGGAAAACAGCTTTCCTTTTAGCAATCACGTCAGTTAGAAGGGTATCTGAATTATAGGCCCTTATGGCAGTGGAGCCTTTCATCATCTTTCATGCGGACATGGTGTCCCTCAGAACCAATCCATCCTTCATGCTCAAGGTGGTATCCAGTGTGGCTCTTAATCAGTCCATTCATTTGCCACCCTTCTTTCCCAATCCACAGAATAAAGGGGAACGGATACTGTATTCCTTAGATGTGCACAGACAACTTTGATTCTACTTGGACAGGACTAAATCTCAAAGGAAATCTTAACTGCTTGTGGCATTTGCTTTAGGGGCAGAGGGGAAGGCTATTTCAAAGCAAACCATTTCTAAATGGATAAACCATTGCATTCATTTCTGCTATAAGCACCATGGAAAACCTATCTCCCAGGGGATCAGACCTCACTCCACCAGGGCTGCATCTACCTCTACAGCCTTTCTCAGAGGCATCCCTACCAGGGACATCCTAGAAGCTGCTACCTGGAGTTCTGTACATACTTTCACTAAGCATTATCATTTGCCAATTTTCTCTAAATCCAGTGCTGGCTTTGCCACTGCAGTCTTGCAGGGCTTTATAGCTAGCCCTAATGCTATCTAAATTCCTCCTCCCAACCATAGCTTTGGGAATCTACCCAAATGTAATGACTGCAACCATGAAGCGGGAAGAACATAGTACAGTTGTGTACACTTACCATAAATGTAGATGTTCGAGTGTATTCACTGTTGCAGTCCTGGTTACCCTCCCTCCAGCCCCCTAACTTCTTTTGGCTATACCTCTACTTTCCTTTACTATGCTTAAAAGCCTTTTTGGTGTATTTGCTTTTTTGTTGGAGGTACATCCTTGTACTTTTATATTTAATTGCTTCCCATTAGGGGGGTACCTGACATCTGAGGCAAGAAAAATTGATGTAATGGCATCAGCTGCATGTTTTATAACACTGACGTCATGGAAGAAGGGACAGCAACCGACGCAGGACCCAAGACTTTGTTAATCAGGCCGACTGAGGACTACCTGCAAGCAAATAACCCAAATGTAATGACTGCAACAGTGAATACACTCAAACATCTACATTTATGGTAAGTGTACACAACTGTACTTTATTCATTCAACAAAAGACGTCTCTGATAACTTGGATTCATTCTTGACTAATAAGCATTTCTGGGGGATTGAGAAATGGTAGAAAAGATGTAGTGTTCTAATCAACTTGAAGTAGTCCATTTTAAATTTATAATTTTGAGGTAGATTTGTCACAGTAAATATCAAAGCATTACCTCTGTTTCGATTTGTGTATTTGAAAGTACATAACCCAAAATATTAATAGTATTCTGGAAATTTAGACGTCCACCTCCTGTATTAGGGGACTGAGAATTTGTTGCCAGTAACAATACCAGCATCAAGATGCCACATTTTTGGTGACTATGGTGCACAGCTCATCAAGAAATTACATTTCTCATTTATTTTCAGGACAGAGCTCTTACCTGTTGGCTTCTGTGAGTCCTGTTGCTAGACCAGATATTGCTAGATTGCTCCATTTCATAGTGTTAACTTTACTTCCTGTGAAAAAAAGGTTAAGAAAATGCCACTTCCACAATGGAGAATAGAATTTGGACCCTGACAATAATAAAAGGTACAGTAAATATTTCAATGCCTTTTAACACTATGGTGGTTATTCTTATTGGTCATGTCCCAGGGTACAAGACCATATGTACAGTCTAGAAAATTACAATACTATGCATTATTCTTGCAAATCTACCTGATAAGATGTCTTCAGATATTTCCAAACTTGCCAAGTGACTGCTGTCTTGTTATCATTGACTACTGGTCACTTAAAGTAAACGGTCTACCCCCGAGTTAATTTTCTCCAGGTCGGTATTAGACAATTTATAAGCTATCCTTTGTACAGAATTAGACTTTTTGCTGGAGGACACTTTACTCATGCATTTAACCCACTCCAGCACTGTCCATCTTCTACAACCTAGTGCTTCTTGTACAAGACAGGCTATACCCTCTCAAATTAGTTAAATGTAAGGAAAACCCACCCTTTGGATAATTCCTGCTCTAAAAAAAAAAAGCCTGGGAGATAAGGGTAGGAAATTATGAAAATCAGACCCAGCAACGTATGTAAACGTAATAGCTATCTTAAATTGCACAAGGAAATTATCAGAAAAATATACAGCACATTGACAGCTATGTACTAAAAATCAAGTATGTAATATGGACAAATGCCTGTTAACTCCTGTTATTTCTTCTATCACACTGAAGAACCAAACCAACAAATGGAACAAGCAGGCACGATGTAGAAAAATACACCACTTTAATAGTTCAAAAACCACAGGTAAAACAATTTTCCACTTTCTTCCCCAACTGCAAGGGACTTCATCAGAACAAATGAATGTGACATCCCAGCTATTTTGTGTGTCAGGACACACACAATTTACAGAAAGATAATTTCAGTCTTGCTAACAACCAACAAACTAATTACAAATGGTATCAAAATCAATACTTTGTTTTTGGTACACCATAATGACTACAAAGTGCTAAAAACAAGACAGTAACAGACCCAGATGGTGCACCCTGCCCACTAGCACTTCTGATATTTACTTAGGTTTTGTACTCGCTCCAAATCTTCCATTTCTTTCACCACAATTCTTTGAAGAATGTTTATCTTCCTTAAAAGAAGTAGCCTTAACTGAGACTAAAATAAAGGAAAGTAGGCGATTTCCTAAGAGACTTGTCAAGAATCCTTGGACAAAAGTATTATCTCTAGTTGATTTATTTCAGCAGAGCTCTGCCTTCTGAATTTGTTTCTGAGAATGTTTACTGTTTATATAATATGTAATATTAAGTTGTCTATCTCGCCTTCTTTCTTGCTTGTTGAGATCTCAGATCTTGTTGGGATCGGAGCCGACCCTCTGCTCCAACTCGGCCATCTTCTATAGCTCGAGAACTGTTTACTGGCTCGAGGCTACCCCAATATCCCATGATGCCTAGTGCTAGCTACCCAGATCTCGTTTGCCGCTTCAGCTGCGAGGTTCATTCTTACTGGCTCAGGCTCTTGTAAGTTAGTTTAATACTTTTTCTAGTGATTTAGGAGTTATTTTTTGATAGCTTAGTCTTTCGACATTATCGTTAATTAGCTTGTTGTAGTTTTAGTGTTACTCTATTTTTCCCTTAGAACTCGTTTAAGTTAGAGAGCCCCCCCCATCTCCACTTATTGTAGTGTTTTGTATTTAGTTTTAGTCTTCTCTTTTACTTCATAGGTAGCCGTTTAAGTTAGAGGCTTCCTATTAAAAAAAAAAAAAAAAAAAAAAAAACTTCTTGACTGTAGTTATTGTGTTTGTAGTATTTTGTTGTTGGGCCTTTGGCCAAAGACTTTCTGTGTAAGAGTAGATATGTCTAAACAATCCAAAGTGTCTGGATTCAAGAAGTGTGACTCATGCTGTCAGAAAATGTCTCTGACAAATGGGCACACTTCTTGCGTCTGTTGCATAGGCGCAGTGCACCTGCAGGACTCTTGTTCTGTATGCCACGCATTCAGCCTAAGGGTTCTGCAGGAGCGCAAAAATAAGCTGATATTAAGGGGTCTCCTTAAGCCCCAGGATTCACCGGCCAAGGCTCAGCCAGTGAAATCTCCTAAACCGACCAAATAGTCTGCTCCCAGCTCAGAGCTGTCATTGGCCCAAACATTACCGACTACCTCGGTTCCAGCTGGAACCGAGGAGGCTGCTTCCCAGTCGGTTCCACTAGCATCTTCGGAGCCATCTCAGACCCACAAGAGATGATACATTCGGCCCCTCGGTCTCCCCTGTTGCAGAGTGACCGCAGTCACAGATCCTCCCACTCCTCTCGGTCCTCTAGACTCTCGGATCACGATGTGGAGAGAGTGGTCAGTAGGTTGTTGAAGTCGCAGGCACTGGCCAAAATGTTATCCAGCCATCCTCAACAGGTGTCTTCTCCGCTCGCTTCCATCGATGTTCCTCCTCTGACTCCTCTGAGCTCGGAGCCGGAGTTTGCTAGGGTTCGAATCCTGGATCCGTCGGCACTGATAACTATTTCCCCTTCGGTTCCAATCCCCTTGATGGTGCCTTCTGTCGAGGGATCTTGGCGCCGAGACTCCCTTGTCATCTCCGAGGGGGCGAGTGGCATCGGACCCTTGTCCGACCCTTTTTCTCCCTCTTGGAGCTTCGGCGCAGGTGAGCTCAGCTCCTACATCAGCCTCAGAGCCGTCCCCCTCGGTGCAGAGAAGATTTCCGGTTTCCTCAGAGCCGGAGCCGCCTTTGCGTCATGGCAGGGATGCCTTCGATGTCATGAGGAGTGTACTGGCCCCTGAGTCAGCACCACGTTCGACCCCAGTAGTGCCTGCGTCAACCTCTGTCCCTCCTGCAGACCCCCAAGCATGTGGAGCCGACACTCCAGAGCACCCCATTGGGTGTTTCCTCTTCTTCCGAGGCCTCCCCTGATCATTCAGAGGAGGCTCCTCGGAAGAGGAAGTGCAAGAGGAAGCACATTGACTCCCCTGAGTCTGTCACTTCTGATGCAGATTTGGATGAATCGGAAGGGTCCCTGAGATCCCCCTCTGAAGATGTTTACTTTTCGGACATCCTAAAAATGCTTAGGCAGAGGGGGAACTGGACTGCCCTAGCCCCTACTGAGGACAAATCTGTATTCGTGGATGCGTTTGGTTCCCGCCTTTCCACCTCCTGGGTGTCTCCACCCTTTGATCCACTAATGTCTGTGGTAGCTCGAAGGGCTTGGTCAGCCCCGGATACAGTGGAACCAACCCCGAGGAGGCCCGGCAAGTTTATCACTGCACCCCCTGACAAACAGTCCCTTACCAAGGGTGTTCCCGTGGATGCCATGATAGTAGCAGCGGCCACTAAGAAGGAATTAGCGGAAACTTCTTCCTCTGTCCATCCTCCTAACAAGGAGTCTAGGACTATGGACAGATATGGGAAGCGAATGTTTGCTTCAGCGATCTTTTCCATGAGGTCACTGAGTTACTTATGCCATTTTACCAGGCTTCAGAGGAATCTCCTAAAAGAGCTTGGAGATACCCTCCAGGATTCATCAGCTGAAGGGGTTCAAGCTAAAGTAGCTTCTCAGCTGGCGACCCTTAATTCAGTGGTTAACTTCTCCATGAGGCTCATTTCCTATGCAGCCGATGGTGCGAGTAGAGCCACAGGCACAGGCTTGGCCCTTCGGAGACACTCATGGATGCGGCTGTGTAATTTTGCGGAGCCCTTTAGAGCGTCATTCACCAACACCCCCTTTGAAGGTTCATTTCTCTTTGGACCACAGGTGAAGCACACTCTCACTAGGTGTGAACAGGAAGGCAAGACTCTCTGTGCCTTGGGAGTCCATTTTTCCACTCCTTCCAGACCATATCCCAAAGGTCAGAAGAGTGGAAAAATGTGGTTTCGGAAATCCCAGGGAGCCTCGCCTGATACACCTAGTGACTTTTCCTCAGGGGCAGAGGAGGAAATAACAGACACCGCCCTCGAGGCAGAGGGGGTCCGCAGAACCAAGGCCGCAGAGAATCTTTCTCTGACAAGCCCTTCCAACATCCCTGAAGGTTGCCCGACTCTGGAGGTAGTCAGGGGAAGACTTTCACTGTACCCAAAAGCCTGGCAAGGCATTACATGAGACAAATGGGTACACTCAGTCATATCTGGAGGTGATGTAATTCCCTTCTTCCAATCTCCCCTATCGTCAAGCAAATCCCCCCCAGATCTTCCACCCAGTCTGAGGGCCGAAGCAGTCATATAAATTTCAAGATTGCTAGAAAAAAAGAGTCATCCAGGAAGTTCCGGCAGATCAACTCTGATCCGGAACTTACTCAAGGTTCTTTTTGGTACCAAAAAAGACAGGGGACTGGAGACCAATTTTGGATCTCAGCAGACTAAACAAGTCTGTTCAAAGAACAAGGTTTCGGATGGTCACGCTTCAGTCCATTCTACCCTTTTTGGGTCAGGACAATTGGATGTGCTCAACAGATCTCCAGCATGCGTACTATCACATCAAGATGGACAGGCGCTCCAGGAGATTCCTTCACTTCCGGCTGGGAGCCAGTCATTATCAGTTCAGAGCTCTGCCCTTTGGTCTCACCACAGCCCCCAGGGTGTTCACCAAATGTATGGCAGTGGTCACGGCTCACCTGAGACGTCAAGGATTCCAGGTGTTTCCTTATCTAGATGACTGGCTCCTTACTGCTACTACCAGGTATCAACTTCTTCAAGCCCAGGGGCTAGACGATCGCTATCTGTGCCTAGTTAGGCATTACCATAAATTTGAAAAATCTGCCTTGTTGCCCTGTCAATCTATTACCTATATAGGAGCAGATCTAGATACAAAAAGTATGTCCACAAGACTACCGGCAGACAGGGTGGCCACGATTCGGCAGCAAGTTCATATCCTCATGCAATGCAAAAAGGTACAAGTCTGGTTGGTCCTTCAAACTCTGGGTTCTATGGCAGCGGCAGTTCTTCTGATACCTCTAGCCCGCTTTCACATGAGAATCCTTCAGTGGCTCCTCTTCACACAGTGGTCCTTTCAACAACTCCCCATGTCTCACATGATCACGATTACAGAAACTTGCAGAAGACACCTTTCCTGGTGGATGGTCTCCCCGCTAGTGTCTCAGGGCAGACCATTCATCCAACCCCCTCCGGTTGCCACAGTGACCACGGATGCCTCACTGATGGGGTGGGGGGGGCATTATCAGGGCAGGACAGTCCAAGGCATATGGCAACCTCGCGAGTACCATCTGCACATAAATGTCTTTGAGATGAGAGCCATGCTACTAGCGTTGCAAGCACTTTAGGACTCCTTCCCTCCTGGGACCATTGCAATTCAGATGGACAACATGTCAGCAGTGTGGTACATCAACAAGCAGGGTGGAACCAGGTCCTACCCCCTATGTCGAGAAGCACTCAGACTCTGGCAGCGGGCAATTTCCTCCCAACGATTTCTGATTGCAGCGCACATCCCTGGGAAGTCCAACGTCATAGCAGACAGGCTCAGCAGAGCTATTCTCATGCCTCACGAGTGGTCTCTGAATCAGGTGGTTGCGGATGTCATCTTCCGCAAATGGGGACAGCCTTGCTGCAATCTGTTTGCAACCCCCTTCAGCACCAAATGCAGCAACTATTTCTCCCTTCTACCGCTTCTTGGTCATCCTCCCAGAGATGCTCTAGTCCACGATTGGCCTCAGGGACTTCTTTAGGCCTTCCTGCCTTTTCCTCTTTTACCCAAACTCATACAGAAAGCGATATTGTTGGGTTGCAAAATGATCCTCATTGCTCCTTACTGGCCTTGACAGATTTACTGAAAACAAAAACGGAACACCACTGCAGCCAGAACGATGTAAAAAGCCAGAAGCTTCATCAGCAGTTGAAAGGATTAAAACCAAATGCATTTAAAACATCACCACAAGCCACAATGTTGCTTAAGGGGCAGATGAAACTTAAAGGGCAACAATAACAAGGAGAGCGGGTGAAAACAAATACATAGTATGCCCTGTAAAACTTATATAAAAGAATAAAAACATTCTAAATGAAATGTGAAGCTAAAAGTTGTATATAGTACATATCAATAAACAAGAGCAACTAAATGTACTACTGCATCGGGTCACCTAACAGGAGCAAGCAATATGAAAAGCTACATATCAAAGGAAATCAATATGTTAAAGTTGCTATTACTTTAAACTATAGATGGAATAGAACATTCAATGGGCTTAACCCTAGCAAAGCAATATATGCAACATTATTCACTGTCCTTGGAGTTGACCAATGGGATAGGTTGGTACGCCACTAAGAGTAAAAAGTATTATCTAAGGTAGCTCTTATATTTAAGAATAGCAGCAATATTACAGTTTTCGTTTAGCCCAGGAAATGAAAAGGCGTCCAGTTGGAGTTGCCATTCGAGCTCACGAGTCTCAACAATGAGAGATTGTGGGCCACCTCTGATATCCATGCTGATATGGTCAATGCCCATAAACAGGAAGCTGTGGCCGCTGTTGTTAAGAATATGTTTTGACAATGCGTTGTCGCTTTTCTTATTGTTGATAGCGTAGATGTTTTGGTATATACGGTCACAGAAGCGTCTATCCGTTTTACCAACATAGAAAGCTGCGCAGCATTGGCAAAAAGCTACCTTAGATAATACTTTTTTACTCTTAGTGGCGTACCAACCTATCCCATTGGTCAACTCCAAGGACAGTGAATAATGTTGCATATATTGCTTTGCTAGGGTTAAGCCCATTGAATGTTCTATTCCATCTATAGTTTAAAGTAATAGCAACTTTAACATATTGATTTCCTTTGATATGTAGCTATTTTCATATTGCTTGCTCCTGTTAGGTGACCCGATGCAGTAGTACATTTAGTTGCTCTTGTTTATTGATATTTACTGTATACAACTTTTTAGCTTCACATTTCATTTAGAATGTTTTTATTCTTTTATATAAGTTTTACAGGGCATACTATGTATCTGTTTTCACCCTCTCCTTGTTATTGTTGCCCTTTTAAGTTTCATCGTTCTTTAAGCAACATTGTGGCGCTGTGGTGATGTCAACAAGCCAGTTACTTTGTTTTAAATGCATTTGGTTTTAATCCTTTCAACTGCTGATGAAGCTTCTGGCTTTCTGGAATGCTGTTTTGGTCTTGAAATAAATTGCTTTTCTTTTACATTGTTCTGGCTGCAGTGGTGTTCCGTTTGTTTTCAGTGAGTTTATTTGTTTCTTATTTAACTCGTTTGTATTATGTCTGCAACACCATAGAGTCCAGTAACGAACTTATTTGGTACCTGTAGTACCAGTACAGAGAACTCTAACGATCAAACGAACATGAAAGGGCTGTTGGTAGCTCTTTCTCAACGCTTAGATTGCATTAATCTAAGACTTGACAACATTGAAAGGTGGAGCGGAGACCATGTAACTAGTCGGTCTTTACACAAACTAACCTGCAAAATAATTCACTTGGTTCCAACGCATCATTCATTCCAGCTGGTCAACAACCTGCCCAGTCGATTTCACAAGGGTTGATAATTTGCAGCCTGCTTGCTAACAATGCTGCTTTGCCTTCCATGCCTGCAGGAAATGGCAGCAACTCTATGAATCCAGCGCCTAGACAGCTACCTGCTATGCCTAGCAGTCAACAGATTTCGGGTCACGGACCACTCATGGATGTGCCCTCATTGTCCGAATGGGCCAACAACTTAGCACCTCTTTCTTTTGGTGATTTTTCTGGAGCAGGGCCATCGGTGACGGACCCATCTGACTCGGGTAACATTTCTGATAACATAGCAGAGAAGCTGAGATTTCTAGATGGTAAACTACTGAAACTGAAAATTGCAATTAGAAGTTGCATATTTTAAACAATGTTTGGCTGAAGCTGTTATTCCTAAAGGATTAAGGAGTTCTTTTTCTCCTACTGGCCTTTTTTCGGATGCTGCTTTTGTTTCCGAATTGGAGTCTCTGTTCAATAGACAAGGCGCAGAACTCCTAGAATTAATGATTAAAAACTATTCCAAACAAATTACAATTTTATTGGAAGAAACATCCAACTTGGACAACGCGATTAAAGTTGATATTAACTTTGTTAGGTATAAATATGACTATGGCGTATTTTTACCAGCATTGATGCCCTACTGTCCAAACTTAAAGTTAACAAGGGCAAAAAGTTAACAAGAGACAGGTTGGCTTACCAGACGCACTGTGCATACCCGAATCTGGTAAAAAAGGTTACTAGACAAAATATCTATGCAGAAAGGGATGACCCAGCACATAACAGATGTGATAACGAATTGCTGGAAGAGCCCCTCTGTGATGAGGACATCACAGACACTAATAGTCCGGCTAGTCCTGTGCAAGGGCCTAGAAGAAGTAATAGGCTTAAAAACCAAAATAAAGCAAACAACTACAATAATCAACAGAGGCCTTTTTAGGGAAGAAGAACCAGAGGTACAAGAGGTGGAATTAATTGATGAAATTCCACCCCACATAGGCTGCATTTCTGGTGACGACAACCTGCCTCATGTCATTTCTAATCTTAAAGGCGACTTCCACATTTACAATTTCTCTAATACCTTGATTGACCAAGAACTGGTTGAACTTTTGGCAAAAGGGTTAAATTTTGCACCCGACCACCAATTTAAATTAGTTAAAACACTGGTGGATCTTAAATTTTATGTGAAATTAAACTTAAAAGTTTTTTCAATAGTGAATCTTCTGCACTGGACAACAAATTGAAATTAACTAGTTCATTCAACCCTCCTTTACATCCTGGTCTTCACATCTTTGAAAGCGCCTGTGAACTTGACCTGAGACACTTATTTTTCCACAATCGCAACTCAAGTTCAACAAGGAATATATCCCAGGATCAAGTCGCAAGCTTGAACAATCTCTGCGATAAAGCTGTCCGAGTCATTAAACCAGATAAGGGAGGTGGTCTAGTTATCTTCGACAAGGAAGATTACACCAGGAGAATGCTCACGGTACTCGATTCCCCTGCCTATGCCACTTCATCCTTGAACGAGCTGTCCACTGCATATAAAAGAATTAGAGGGTATTTCAGGGATCTTTTCCTGGAAGGCAGAATTGACATTGATACTTACAATTTTGTTGACATCACCATGCCTAAAGTACCAGTCATGTTTGGGATCCCCAAAATTTACAAGAGCCTTTCAGATCCACCTATGCGGGCACTAGTTGACGGAAGAAGTTCTATCACGCACCCCTGTGCCCGTATCATTGATAACATCATTGGTAGATATTTGAAATCTATCCCGCAGATTTGTAAAGACTCTTCTCAACTCGATTAATGATGTGCAATTCAACGCTGATCTTAATTTCCTGACTATAGACGTGGTGGATTTGTACACCTCCATCCCTCACGAGAAGCGGTTGAATGGATTGAACTCATGCTACGGGAACTTGGGGCTCCAGTAATGACATTCATATTGTCACTGTCTTGCTTGACATTGTCTTATCCTCTAATTTCTTCATTTTCAACAATCAATACTTCTTGCAAAAGAAAGGAATTGCAATGGGTTCCCCGTGTGGCAGTTGTTTTGCGAATCTATTTGTAGCCTACTGGGAGAAATTTTTCCTATTTAATTCTCCTATTTTTCTGAGTTGTTCAAAAATCTACACACGATTTTTTTTCATCCTTTTTGTAGGAGGTGAAGAGGAAGCTCTGGAACTCATTTCATACATGAATTCCACAACTGAATTTTTAAGATTCACACACCATTTCTCTTCCTCTGTCATCGACTACTTGGATGTACAACTGGTAAAGGACAATTTCAACAACAATTTTGTTCTTCCATTTTTAGGAAAACCACCTACTGCAATTCCTTCTTGCATTTTTCAAGTTGTCACCCTTGGAAACAGAAGAGGTCGATCGTGAAGGGACAACTAGTGAGGGCAGATGAAGCCTTCAAAAAGAATGTGCCTTACTTAAAGACTTCTTCTTAAACAGAGGATACCCGGTAGACTTGGTCATTGATTTGACTGTGGAAGTCTCCTCTAACGCTTGGAGGGTTTTCTTACACCTCTTCTCTCCTCTAGATCTCCCCCCTCGCCAAGTGGAAGACCATTAGACACATTGGATCCATTGCCTTTGGACCCATCTTGTGGGCAGGATACTATTGTTGTGGACACCAATAAGGACCCTGACTTCTCGGCCAGTTTTATTACTGCCTTCAACACAAACTCAAGGCATATTTGTTCCATTATGAGGAAGAACTGGTTTTTATCATGAATTACGATAGGCTAGGTTTATCTCCTATCTTCGGTAATAACCTTAAAGATATTTTACAGAGAAATAATGTGATCACTTGAGAATAAAGGGCACATCTACTTGTGGGTGTTGCAAATGGTGCAGATACCTGCAGTAGGTAACTCTTTCATCATTGGGGAGAGGAAATATTTCATCAATCACAAAATTAATTGTAAAGGCCATAGTATCGTAGCTTTTGCCAATGCTCGCAGCTTATGTTGGTAAAGCGGATACCGTATATACCAACACATCTACGCTATCAACAATAGCGACAACGCATTGTCAAAACATATTCTTAACAACAGCGCCACAGCTTCCTGTTTATGGGCATTGACCATATCAGCATGGATATCAGAGGTGGCCCACAATCTCTCATTGTTGAGACTCATTTCTGGGCTGGGCTAAGCAAACTGTAATATTGCTGCTATTCTTAAATATAAGAGCTACCTTAGATAATACTTTTACTCTTAGTGCAACCTATCCCATTGGTCAACTCCAAGGACAGTGAATAATGTTGCATATATTGCTTTGCTAGGGTTAAGCCCATTGAATGTTCTATTCCATCTATAGTTTAAAGTAATAGCAACTTTAACATATTGATTTCCTTTGATATGTAGCTTTTGTCATATTGCTTGCTCCTGTTAGGTGACCCGATGCAGTAGTACATTTAGTTGCTCTTGTTTATTGATATTTACTATATACAACTTTTAGCTTCACATTTCATTTAGAATGTTTTTATTCTTTTATAGAAGTTTTACAGGGCATACTATGTATTTGCCTTGTTATTGTTGCCCTTTTAAGTTTCATCAACATTGTTGTGGTGATGTAGTCAATTTAAATGCATTTGGTTTTAATCCTTTCAACTGCTGATGAAGCTTCTGGCTTTCTGGAAACTGTTTTGGTCTTGAAATAAATTTTTCTTTTACATCGTTCTGGCTGCAGTGGTGTTCCGTTTTTGTTTTCAGTGAGTTTATTTGTTTCTTATTGGCCTTGACAGATTTGGTTTCCGTTCCTGCACCATTATCTCCTCGAGCAGCCCTGGACCCTGATCCTATTCCAGACCTGCTGATTCATCAATCAGGAGAGCTGCATCGATCCCTCCAGACACTCCAGCTCACAGCTTGGTTGATCCAGTTCCAACCCTAGCCAGGCTTCCCAGCATTTCCCCGGCTGTGTGTGAAATTATTGTATCCTGTCACAAATCTGCTACTAGGAAGACATATGCTAGCAAATGGAAGCGTTTCTCTTACTGGGCAGAGGCTAGGAACATAGATAACTTTTCAGCCCCAATTCATGAGATCTTGGAATTCCTAACTGAGCTTTTTCACTCTGGGTCCACTTCTGCCACAATCAGGGTTCAACTAGCGGCCATATCTAACTATCATGTTGGCTTTTGTAATCTAAATATCATGTCTCATAAGTTGTGTAAAGCTTTTCTTAGAGGGACTACTCTCCTTAGGCCCCCATTGAGAGATCCTCCTCCTCCTTGGGACCTTAATTTGGTACTAACCTCCTTAATTATGCCCCCTTTTGAACAGTCAGCTTCCTGCTCCCTTAAGTTTCTATCTTGGAAAACTCTCTTTCTGGTAGCTATTACCTCAGCCAGACGTGTATCGGAACTTCAAAAACTTCAAACGCTAAGGCTTCATTCTCCGTACTTAGTCTTTCACAAGGATAGGGTAGCACTGAGAACTAATCCATCCTTCCATCCTAAAGTGTGCTCAGAAAATAATCTAAACCAATCCATAGACCTTCCAGTATTTTTCCCTAATTACACCAAGGAGGCAAAATCCAAGTTGTACCTTTTGGATGTTCATAGACAACTGCGTTTTTACTTGCATAGAACGAAGGATATAAGGAAGTCGGACCAGCTCTTCCTTTCTTATGCTAGGGGCAAACAAGGTCTCCCAGTTTCCAAAGTGACCCTCTCCAGGCGGTTGTCTCACATTATCACCTTCATTTATCAACTAAGAAACAAAGAATTGCCTGCCAAACCGAAAGGCCATTCTTCTAGGGTTTTGGCCACTTCTGTAGCCTTCCAGTCTAGGTTGCCCATGGACTCTATTTGTGCCGTGGCCACATGGGCAAATCCTCATACCTTTATTTCTCATTGCAAGTTAGACATGGCCTCCAGGAATAGAGCTAACTTTGGTTCCACTGTTCTGAAGAATCTGTTCCAATGAGCCACCCAGGATCATAGGTGCTAGGGACGCTGTCCCAACAAGCAAGAAACAAAGGCGAGATAGACAACTTAACATGAAGAAGTTATGTACCTACCATAATGTTCCATGTTAGTTGTCTTCATCTCGCCTTCTTTCTTGCGTCCCACCCTCCATCCCCCTGTCCTACTGGACCGAGAGGAGTTTAGGTTTCACTGGCTGAGTATTTTCTGGTTCGTTTCCTCTACTGACTTAGAGAGTATAACCGGTATGCCCAACCTGTTAGTTCGGTCAGATTATTCTTGCTATTTCTGGGGTTAGCTATTACAAACAAAATCTGGGTAGCTAGCACTAGGCATCATGGGATATAGGGGTAGCCTCGAGCCAGTAAACAGCTCTCGAGCTATAGAAGATGGCAGAGTCGGAGCCGAGGGTCAGCTCCAATCCCAACAAGATCTGAGATCTCAACAAGCAAGAAAGAAGGCGAGATGAAGACAACTAACATGGAACGTTATGGTAGGTACATAACTTCTTTTTACTACTTACTACACTGAACTTTACTCTGTGGAGTACCACAGTTAATGTCAAGCATGCATATTGTTGTATATATTGTATGTAGTTTCCCCCCCCCCCCTTGGAAAAGACTTTCTTTTCTTTACAATTGTATTGTTGCTATTTACAACAACAACTAAATGTATTTCAGTTTATATGTCAAAAAAGTAAATGCACATTTTTTTGAAGAAAAAAAATCTAAACTTCTCTTCATGTTCAGAAGTAATGGTAAATAAAGTCTTATCCTATAAGATGTCGAAACAGATTTACACATTTTAGGAAACCACATGAGCTTTTGCTGTCAGAGTACTTCTATTTACCCTGGAATATGGATTCCCTATACTTTCTTTACTATCATCACAGACCCCCACATTAATTCAGGCTGTGCAGTTTGCTCCCATTTCAAGCAAGAAGTGCACTCCTACTAAGGATATAAATATACAAAGTACTTCATGACCGATATTTCTCCCTGCCATAACAAAAAAACAAAAATAATTGTTTGAAAGACATTAATAATACCCATTGCAAAATAATGAGGAATCTGTGCTAGTCAAGCTACTCTTAAAACGTAGCAAGCACAACTGAAAGGGGCCTTCAGTAAACTAGCAACAGCATACTGGAATGATCTCCCATGACCATGGTGCCAGGTTGTGGCTAAAAAAAGGTCTGTCAGTCTGTCTACTTACTTGTTTATCAGACTGAAATAAGTAAATAAAAATAAATCTTACCAGGTTTGATAATACTGATAGTAATATTAAATGGAAATGACTTGGGTTTCTGCAACTTCTGTTGTAATACCAGGGTGCCAGAGTTGTAGTCATCAATGAATACTTTTGTTTTTTTGAAGCATGATTTTTTTTTTTATTGTTTCCATTGGTAGCAATATCAACAGTACTGTTGTGAGTGGTATGCTGCAAGCTGATGTCTAGCTATACAGGTAGTCTTGTCCTAAAGATTACAGAAGACTCGGATTAGCTAGGTACTCTGTCCTAGAGATTGCAAAAGATGCACATCATATCAAATTCAAGTTATGTATTTACCATAATGTAACATTTGTAAGAAAACGGCACCCTTTCTCCATCCGTGGTGTTTCATCTTTGTTTTGCCTATTCTCCTTTTCAGAGCCCAGATTATAAGAGGAGGAATTAGAGAGTATGAAATAACTAGTGCATGGTTACAAAGAGGTTTCTAAGCAGACAAGGAATGTTTATACTGCTGAAGGCTCTTAATGCCTGTAGCACCAGACCTAAAGGTTTCTGAAGCTGGATCACTTTCGTACTGTGCTGGCATTATGTTAAGTGCATAACATTTGCTAATTTTGTGCTATTGTAGTCTCTGAGTTGCAGAGTACTTCACTGTAGATGAAATAATTTAAAACTGTATCCACTATAGCCCCAAACTGCCCAACAGCAAAATGTCCTTTGTTCTCCAACAAGCTTTATTCTAGCATCTCGGCTTCCGGGTCTTTGTAGGTTTGTAAATATTGCAAAAGTCAGTATTTAAATACTATCAACAAATAATGACTTTTTATTAAGTAATGACCCTTAAACTTTACTAAAATATTGCAGAAGAGCTTTTATGGATTTATATACTTTGCTAGCCAGGTATCCTATTTTAAATGTTTTATGTACTTTGCTAGCCAAGTGTCCTATTTTAAAGTCCGTCATGGAAGTGTTTTTAAAACCAGCATTACTCTGCACATAAAATACAGTGCATCTACATGATGGCATTCCTGAAAGTGTCTTGCAACTTGATTTACTACACTGTGACAGGTTATTTCTCTTAAATGCGTATGTGTCCTTAAATTAGGCATTCAGATGAACATGGGATGGTTTAAAATGCAGTACTAGAACAACTGAACAGGCAGGGTGTGGACAGATTACTTTTTAAAATTATGACAAATAATATTAACAGAATTTATTTCTGTTTTAAGGTGAACTTTCTTGCATATAAAGGGAAGTGGCCATAGAGCAGAATTTGCCCCACCTGTGATTATGTCCTTATGGGCATTTTTAAGAGAGTACTTTTACTAGTGTGGGCATTTTGAAAATCCTTTCATATTTTGTAGCAGAAGTATTGATGACTTATTGCACACAAGCTTAATTTTTGTTTGAGTGAAAATGCATCACATAGTTATGAATTTGTTTAACTCTGCCTTGGAGGACAGTAAGTTTATTTTCTACTAATTTGTTTCCTATACAAAACTATTTTTGCATGAGACTAATTTTTTGTACATCACTTTTATAGTAATCTTTTTGAGAATTATGGAAATCTTTGACCAATGTAGCAACTCTATACTTGATAAGTGAAGATAATAATGCTCCCAGAACTACTGTGAAATATACTTTGGAACTATAAATCTGTATTTTTAAGTGCCTTACTTATCTCAAACCCCTGTGTCATAATGAGGACCCTACAGTTAGTCATGGCAAATTGGTATTAGTGGCCTGCAAATATTACATCAGAGTATTTTGTCCATGCTGTGGTGATCAATATGAATGGAGAAAATGTGTATTAGTATCTGAGAAGGGAATTATGAAAGATGAGTAAGTATATTAGTATATGATACAATAATTATCAAAGTTGATTAAGTGTTCATCTTTGTAATATTGTGTATAGTTTCTGAGACAAGTAAAAAGGCAGTGTCGGTCTTAATGCAGCTTTGGGAAGAGCCGGCTATAACCTATTTAATCCTTGTAGTCAGTATGTATGTCAAAGTGTTATTCTGTGAGCAGATATAGTTTCTCAAAAGGTGAATTTGCATTAAATCTATAGTGAAATCTGTCAGTCATTGGAAACTGTGGCTGGGTTTACATCTGTGTCTGAAATTGCAGAAGGAGCCTTTAGTATGTACTACTACTATTTTCTGCCAGTGTGTAGAAGAAAATTGAACACCACGCAATATGAATTTAATTATTTTTTATTTTTTGTAATATTTTTATAGCTGTCTTGATAGCCTTGTTTGAGCAGTTCCTAATTTGTCAGTGCCTTATATCATAGGTCCATTCAATTATTCTAAGTACTTTGGAAACTGCATTACCTCTGTAATGAAAACAGGGTTGCTCCTAAAAATATCAGAAGTTTTTCTACATAGCATAACAAATAACATTTAACCAGTTTGCTGAATCACACAGTGCAAACACTGAGTGAGCTTGTAAGTCATCCAGTCTAGGCAAGATCAGAAGTAAAAGCATCACGATTGTCTGTGTACCAATCATTAGCTGTTTTTGTTAACATGGTAGGTGAAGTGTCCCCATAGCATGGTCAGAAGGTGAGGCATAGATCACAGAAACCAAGAGATAGCAAATAGTTTAAAA
The DNA here is from genome assembly GCF_019279795.1 of Protopterus annectens. Lineage (NCBI taxonomy): Eukaryota > Metazoa > Chordata > Ceratodontiformes > Protopteridae > Protopterus > Protopterus annectens. The sequence goes on along the minus strand of NC_056748.1, from coordinate 919,383,943 downwards.
GGCCATGTACTGTAATGGGAGTATACGGTTATAATGAACAGGTAGTGTTGTGCGAGTGCTGTGGAAGGCTTCTCTACAGGTTTTGAGAAAGCACTTTATCATCATCTGTAAATGCTGTAAGGCTACATATGTCATTTTTATGTTTCCAAAAAGATGGTAAAACATATTTAAAATACATAATATAAGGAAAAATTATAATTAATGTCTTGTATCTATTTGCAGGCAAAAGGAAGAATCATAGTTATGCCAGGTATTGTACCTCATTTTCTTCAATTTCCACATACCACCTGCAAGATCTGCCTTATACATTGTTTCCTTCAATTTAGTAATGTATACATCTTCATGGTGTAGAATGTCACCCCAATAGCCAAGTAAGCTGTAGCATAACGCCATGCGCTTGGAGTGTAAACTAAGGATTTTCTTCGAGTGACGTCATTTACTCTGAAAAAATTAAAATGCTGCATTAGTCAAGACATAGAGATGCTAGCTGCTTATTTTCATTATTTAACGTAATAATATGTAACATTCATTTAAAGTGAACAGGAATGGCATTTGCATCAGTTACCCTTGCCATTTTTATAACAGGACTAAAATACGACTAATTCAATTTTACCTTTCCAGATAAGGATGCAGAGTTAGAATTATTACAGGTCTCTTAAAATATCCTGAACATGAATATGTAAATGATTTTGACAGGTATGATCCAGAAGTCCTGTTACATATGCTTTTTAGGTTGCCCAAAAAAATATTTGTTGACTTATCCAGTTCTATATTTCTCTCCTTATTTTTTGCGTTGGTTTGCACTCGTGTTCAAGTACAAGACTTTGATTCAACTGCTGCAAGAAAAGGTTCATGCAAACAGAACTTAACGTCTAAAAGATTTGTCCACGTAAAGATCCGAGCTTGGATGTTGATAGCCATGTAGTGCCATGTGAATCAACAGGGCAGGTTTACTACTGTCCATCAATGAGTGTGAAAATGTCAACATCTATGTTTGAAAATGAGCATATTTGTGTGTTCTAACTACAGATAGTGCAGCAGCCTTCAATTTTTTTCTTTTAGTAGGCACTCTGCAGTTTTCTGTGTGTGACTGTTGCCCATGTTGATGCAAGGGGTCTAGTTTAGTAGATCGAATTAACACAACCAAAATTTAAAATGTTGACACGATAACATCGAAAGGTTACAAGACCAATAGTGCAGAAGATTGGAATGTAGAAGATTAAACCAGGTATATATTCTAAATGGAGATCGCGGTACAGTCAGGATCAGGATGTCTACCCTTTTCGTCACTGTAATGCGATGTCTGAGTTGGTATATAAACACAAAAAGATGCAAGGGCTCCAATGAAAACCAGTAAATCCAAAACAAGAACCCAGAGACGCACAATAAAGCTCCCAGTCATGGAAGAAATTGCCAAATGTACCACGTGTTTTTCGACAGCATAAACACTCGGAGTCAGTTAAAATCACACTTTTATTGAAATCACCAGCATTAACGTTCAAAACATATGTTTTCATTTAGTCACTTCATCCCCATGTCTGGAACATCCCCCTCCAGTTTTTTGGCATGTTCCACAGAAGGCCTTCTCCCTCACTGTGAACAGGACTTCATGTGGGTGTGTGACAAACAGTATCACAGAGGGTAGTTGGAAATACCTCTTAAAACAAACACTGTGGGACAGGCCAAAAAACTGGAGGGGGATGTTCCAGAAATGGGGACAGAATCCCACATCTGATGAAGTGACGAAACGAAAAACACATGGTACATTTGGCAATTTCTTCGCTGACTGGGAGCTTTATTGTGCGTCTCTGGGTTCTTGTTTTGGTATATACAATTTACAGGTATGTCTAACTTTTATGTATTTGCGGGGGGGGGGGCAAGCCCTCCTGCTTCCCCCCCCCCCACATCCTGCAAATTACATATACCAACTGCAAGATCTTACTACAGTGAAGAAAAGGGTAGATTTCCCAATCCTGACTGTACGGCACTCTCCTTTTAGAATATATACCTGGTTCAATCTTCTATGTTCCGATCTTATGCACTCACTCTTGTAAACTTTCAATGTTATCGTCTCGACATTTTAAATTTTGGTCGTGTTGATTTGATCTACTAAAGTAGATCCAATACAATTAATGAACAGAAAGATTGTGAATTACTTCAAAAATGATCAGAAAGAGGAAAAGTGTTTAAACTGTAATGTAAACTTGAAAATATGAAGAAGTCACATAATTTATAGCCACAGCAGAACAGTAGTGTTTCATCACAGACTAATAAAGAGAAATGTCACTTTACAGTGTCACTGTTAAAAGTTAGAGATTGAAAAATCCTTCCAGTACAATTTAACACCCATATAAGAGCAGTAGACATATTTAGAATTGCAGCTAGAGACAGTAACTTCGTTAAACACACAATAAGCAAATAAGAAATATGTTAAACATTTCATTTTACTGAAATATGGTGAAGTTGGCCATATCCCTTGAACTGTAATTGGCACTACCAATGCACTCAGTCACTGCTATCCTGCTTAAATTAAATCTTGGGAAATAATCCACCTTCTTTGGAGTTAATTCTATCATGAGCTTTTAACTGCTAACAGACTATTAATGAATATTTTTCATACTACTGACTTTATTATTGCGATGCCAAGCTCCTGTACCTGGTGGTTATTTTTTTTCTGTTGAGAAAGTGGACAGTGTGCTTTAACATATGGATGTATGTATAGAAAAGGGAATGGTAGGGTTTGAAAGCAGTTACTCTCATTCTGTTTATCATTTTCCTTTTATGTAGTTTTGTTGACCCAGTTTGTATGAGTGTAGGTCTCTATTTCAGTTAATATCTAAATAAAATTATTGTAGTATATATATACCTGTTCATGAAGGATGCACATATTGCCATGGAGGTAACTCATTAAACTGGATAATGTTAAAAAAATGATGTAGCTTGCACCTACTCACAGGTCACTTCAAGTTTTAACTCTTCCTTTCCATGACAGATACTACCTTGCAGGCTCCTGGTTTGAAGTACTGTAATTATATAGTACAAGCTGAGCATGTTTTTAATGAAGTATAGCCATCTAATTTTTTTGTAGCAGTCCATGTTGCAGAATTGTCTTATTTATGTAGTGGGTACACATTTTTTAAATATTTGCAGTACTAAATCATATAATGAATTATAATGCAAGTATATACATAATGCAAGTCTTAACAGTCACAAACAACAAGAGGGAGAAGGCAGTGAAAGTACATCAACCTGTAATTGTCTAGGCAAACAGAAACTAAATATTTGTTTGTTTGACTGGGGAAGTCCAGTGGGCCAAGATGAGCCTGTTTTCAGTGGAGGCCTGGGGATAAAAGCTCCACAATAATTGCAAGTTACATTTCACATGTTACAAAAGGACATAGTTCATACAGCTAATTAAACATTTACAGATAAGATCCATGATATTTGCATTTGGCTTGTCACAGTGTTACAAAAATGAAAGATATAATTCAATATAGAAATTTCAACATTTACATAAAGTGAATATATTTGTTATAAACTCAGTTGTAGGTTTAACATTTCAAAATATATCAACTGAAAATATCCACAGACCAGGTAACCAAAGGGAGGAAGAACAGCAAAGTCCTCTGTAGAAAACACTCAATTGAATAAAACCACAGTAGTTGAGTGCTTTCATCCCTCTCATAGGGGCTTCTTCAGAAGAATGATTTTCTGAAAAATCTTATGTGATGAGAAAATCACTGTGTGCTATACAGCTTATAAGTAAGGACATAGTATCCAAGAACTTATTGCTCCAATGTACTCTGTTCTCATCCAACCAATCGCTGAGTATAACGCACCCTTCAGCATGTACCTGACCATGCACTTGAAACAGCTTGAGACACCAGAAAGGCTCCCCACAAAAAGAACGTAGGGAGTAAACAAGTTTTCCCAAGCTTCTGTGGTTTTGCATTGGAATGTATTATATTATACAGATGTTTTTGCTACATAAGTTGTTCTGAAGTCTCCATCTGGAACCTTGAAGACAAATTCATATAAGCAAGGAAAGACTGATCAGCATTTCTACCATCATTCAGCAAAATAATAAACCTCTCCAAAGCATTGTGTTTGCAGAATGTTTAACTTTTATGTAAATTTTTGTTTGATACAAGTGAAAATGTATACTGCGCATAGGAAGAATTACCACATTCTTGTTGCAGTTGATTTTATTACAAAGAATAATTTAAAAAATTGTTATAATCTCACCTATTAGGCTTAGAAGATTTAAATGATTAGTTTATCTGTTATTGGAGGGGGTTCAGACTCCGAGGTGGCAAGACCTTATCTCTGCAGTACATTTGGTTGAGTATACATGGTTGAAGTGACACTTAGCCTCAGAGACATACAGCTGTTGCAGTTTTTCTGTGGACAAAGAAGCACACAGTACCACACCCACAACGTTAGTAACCAAGTGCATGGGGTAAGGGAAGTAGTGTGTATTGTGCTTGTTGTACAGTACATGCTTATATGTACATCTAGAAATGAGCTGTAGCATGGGGGAAATCTTGCATGCTACTCTACTCACATTTATACTCCAGTATGAGTTTTAGGTAATGTTTTCCTAGACACTGTGAAGGGGGTAATGATCCACATACACCATTAATAAGAGCAATATCCATTGTGCACTGCACTTTACTGCCACTGACATGCCCAATGGGCAGTCTTTTCTTGATGCCTTCCATACTACCTGCTGTCTGTTGGTGCACTTGGTTATCGAATATGTGGACTTGACATTGCATGCTTTTGTTTCCCCCACAGGGAATTTGCAACAACAATGCGTCTCTGCAGCTGATTGACACTTCTGTGCTGGGCCCGCTCTTCTTTGGCATCTATTTTTCAGAAATGATGGCCAATATCAAGAGCCTCTGGCTTACCAAGTTAGCAGATGATTGCAGGCTAAAAAGAATCATAGAACCCCCCCCCCTCAAGATGCCATCATATTACAGGAAGGTCCAACATGGACAAATTACTAGTGCCAAAGTCTCAACTTAAACCTCAATGCCAAGAAATGCATAATATTACCTTTTGGGAATTCAACCACCCAGGGAAAAGCCTCATTGATAAAGCACCCCTAAAAGTAGACACAATAGTCAGTAATTTGTGGACCATTGTAGATAGTAACCTGGCTTTCGACCACCATGTCTCTACACTAAAATAGGTATGTTTAAGTATTTCAATTGCTATTTTTGCCAGTATCTATATCATGGTTCAGCTGAAGCAGTTATTAATGGCAAAGAGAAGGATTCTTGGATATTTCAGATGTAAATAAAGATTTGTGGTTTATTTATCTTTCTGCTCATCTTGTTTTGCCTTTTATTTTGTCAGGACGAGAGAACTAGATCATAGAATTTATGAATGTATGTATGCTATCACAGTAGAAGATACAATGCAGTTAGCAAACATTGATGTTCATCGTGTTACACTGCTGCAGTCATCACACTTGGGTTATACTGCCGTCAGGCGGTCTCGCAGTTGGCCAGAGTTCCAAAGTCTTGGTCCGGCGTCGGTTGCTGTCGCTTCTTCCCTGACGTCAGTGCGTCAGGGGTATATAAGGGGCATCCGACGCCATTTTCTTCAGTCTTTCTTGCCGCATGGTGCCCGAAGCAGAAGCAGTTCGCAAGTGCCGGTCGGCTGACTCCTGAGATTTTCAAATCGAATTTCAGACCAAAGTCTTCAATAAAGCTAAGTACCCCATTGGGGAACCTTTTCTTGCCTCAGTCCGATGTCAGAAAAAGTTAACAATTGCATTTCTTGTGGGAAGCAAATACCTCATAAGGACTTTCATTCTTATTGTATTCCTTGCCTAGGCCCAAACCACGACATCACAGGTTGTCGGTTTTGTGCTAGGTTTAACAAATGAACTATTAAACGTCTGTTTGAGTTCGCCCAACATTATTTTGGTAGGAAATTTAATTATACCATGCCGTCGGAGCAACCGACGACCGGAATGCATAAAAAACGCAAAGATAAGGACAGGCAGCCGAGACCCAAACCAGACTCCGAGGCCTCTGCTAGGCCAGTCGCCAGTTCTCCGGTTTTCAGTGACGCACCTACGCAGCCCCTGACTGCTTATTTAGAACCCCAGGCGGCATCCAGTTCCCAAGCGGAGATTGCTAGGCCTCCACATCCTTTACCTTTAGGCCCTTCCGACTCCATGGCTGAAGGAGATTCCGGTGCAGTTGAAACGCCTTCAGTTGCAGAAGGTGTCTTCAGACCGACTACACTCACTATTAAATTTTATGCAAAGCCCTTTAAAAACAAAGAAGACTGTACAGCAGTCTCCAGTACAAGGCCCCATGCCTAAGAAACAGATGCTTAAGATGGCTGAAGATTTAATTACCCTAATCAGGGGTTCCCATCCCCCTCCTGATAAAAGGCCAAGACAGGAGGAGGACTACGCTTCCTCTGACCAGGTTTCAATTTCCTCAGATTCTTCTGAGGAACAGGAATATTCTTTTCCCCCTTATGAAGACTCTGATGCTGAAGAGTCTATCCCTTCAGCATCTCCCCCAGAAGACTACTCTTTTGGGGAAACTTTACATACCATGAGGGAACATTTCCACTGGGAAGGCCAGGATTACTCTGATTCTAAGAAAAGGCTCAGAGAGTTCCTTTTACTACCCCAGCACAGACCACTTGCTATTCCACCCATGTTAGACATTGTGGATGATGTGTATTCAGAATCTAGCCTTAACCCAGATTCACTACCTCCTGCACCAGCCAAACCAGACAGATACTACAGAGTCCCTGACTCACACAAATTCCTATGTAAAAGCCCTGTTGCTGAACCAGAAACCATTTCCCAGGGTCCCAAAGGGGTTAAGGCCTCTATTGCTAAAAATCCTGTACCCTCTGAAAGGGCTTCTAGAGCACTAGACAGATTGGGAAAGAAAGTATATACCTCAGCTACTGTAGCGATGAGGGCCATAAATTGCCAGTTTCACATGCTGAAATATCAACAATATTTGATGTCTCAATTAAAACAAAAAGTGATCACACATACAGAACAGCCTGATTACAAGGAAATGCAAGACTTGTTGCATGCAGCTGAATAAATGGGAAAACATACTTTGCAATGTGGATTTGATTCATTGGAAGCTTACAGGGTCTAAAGAACAAGCTTTACCTGATCATGTTAAAGCAAAGTTATTGGATGCACCTTTACAGCAGGATGTTTTATTTGGTGTAAAAGCAGAAGAGGTTTTAAAGAAAATGGAGGATAAGACAAAATCTATGCAGACGGTCAAGGATTTTTTACAGGTTCAACCCCCTCGTTTCAGCAGAAATTGGCCAACCAAAAACTGGTCCTTTCCAGCTTCTGCCAGACCACAGAGGGGCAAATACAGATGCCCAAGGGGCAGAGGTCAGTCACAAGGCTCTTACCAGCCTCGACAATGGGGTGCCACAACCCAAAAAGGAGGAGAAGACAGGTCTCAAACTATCAGAAGACAAACACAATGACTTACCCCTCAGACTGCCAAGCAAATCCCTCTTGGCAGCTCCCTTGGGAGGAAAACTAGCACTTTTTGCAGACAACTGGCACATCATCACAAAAGACAAATGGGTCCTAAATATTGTATCTTAAGGATGCACTTTCACACTTTACCAAGGATAAAAGGAATGCCAAACCTGCCACCAAATCAATGGGCAGAGGCTCAAAAGCAAATTTCAGCTCTCATGGCCATGAGAGCCATTCAACAGGTTCCTACACATGAGCAAGGGCAAGGATTTTACTCAAGACCCTTTCTAGTTCCCCGAAAGGACAAAGCTTGAAGACCCATTCTGGACCTCTCAATTCTAAACACATATCTGGAAGTACCCAAATTCAAGATGCTAACACTACAGCAACTTCTTCCCATGCTGGGCAAGAAGGCTTGGCTAGTAACGTTGGACCTAAAGCAACTGCTATGAGAAATTCAAGTACCTAAAGATATAGCAGGCAACTTGGACAATATCCACTCATTGCCTTCAACAGGATTTTTATGGTGGCTCAGCATTCACTCAACAAGGGTCAACCTTTTCCTTACCCACGCCGGCCTTTTAACAGAGCAGGAATCTTTAGCACAAAGGCAGGACAGTTATTCAGGCAAAGGGTTCAATAAAATTAAAATACAATAAAGAAGCTAGCTTCAAAATGCCCACGGTTTCAAGACCTTTACATCCAGGGCAAATCCTAAAAAGAAGGACAACACCAGTGATTACATAAACAGCAAGCAAATCCAACCCCATGCAGAACAAAGACCTTGGGAACAAGCACTGACCTACCGTTTAATACAGCAAATCTGCCCAAAAAAAACACATTGGGAGGGAAATTGCAGCTGATTATGGAAAAAAGATCCACAATACAATGAAACCTGGGGACCCCGACTAATTTTTTGCCCCCCCAAAACACCCCTTGGAAAACCCCAAAATCCACCACGCTTAAAGGAAGTCTATTGTTGGAAAACTTACAGGTACCCTTTTCCCCCACCCCCGGCAAACTTAAAGCCGATTAGGGGACAAATGGCCCGCCCCGTGGATCCCAGGTTCCCAAAAAAGGAACATTCAACCCCCCAAGGATTTTACCTCCAAAAACCTACCGCTCCCAGAAAACTAATTTTAACACCATAAGACAAACGGTGATGGTACCTAAACAACCAGAAAACTTCTCCAAAAAGAGGATTCTTTGGACCAGGAGGCCCAGCCCCCAAAAACCATTCGCAAAAGGAAAGACCCCCTGGAACCACTAAAGGCCCAAAAACCCCTAGTAAATATTTCCCAGATTTTCCCAAAATTTTAAATAATGGACAAAAACTTTCCCTTTTTTCAAAATCCACCCCCAGATTTTGCCAAACAACACACCTAATTTTTTTAAAATTTCCATTCAGGGGGAAAACATGACTGCCCCCCAAAACCCTTTTCCCAATTTTTTTTGGGAAAAAAAATTAAAGCCCTTTTAACCATTTTTCAGCTGATTTAAAATTTTTATCAGGAAAATGCCCCCGGGGCCAAAAATTACCCAAAATCTCAAGGGTCACCCCAAGGGAACCCTTTTAATTTTTCACAAAACAAACCCCAAAATAACCCCCCTTTATGCCCAAATTACCAGTTCCCTCCAAACCTTATTTTACCTTTTACCAACCCCCCGAAAAAAAAAGGCTTCACCTTTTGGGAAATTTACGGAAAGCTTTGGAAAAATCTTTCAAAAAATTCCAGTCTTTTATTACTGAGGTCACAAGGACTTCCCAACCATTTAAAATATGGCATTTTCCGTTTTCACACACCCTAAATTACTTAAAATTTGGCCCCCTTCCCCAGGGCTAAGAACATAACGCCCCCAGAACCAACCGGATATTTTGGGGGAACTTAGCTGACACCCTTACCAAACACTTCATTTCTACTTAAAACCGGCTGGGTTTGCCACTCAGTTTTCAGGGCCCACAGCCTTCCCAAAACCCTTTTTTCCAACCCATCCTTACTTTTTAACCCAAGGTGTATCCAGTGTCCTAACAAACATTTTGCCACCTAAAAAAAGGACAGGAGCCAAAACCCCCCTCCCTCCCCGATACTAACTTTTTAACCTTTTTTACCCGACAAACCCTTTTTTTATTTGCGAACAAGGTATTTCCACATTTTTTTTTTGAAAAGATTGTACCCTTTGGGGGACCACACTGGGGGAAAAAAATGAAGAAAATGGCCCATCCCAACCCGGGGCGCCCAAAAAGCCCCCCCACCAAGATTTGGAACCCGGCCACTTGGAGTATGGCAATAACCCCAAATTATACTACTTGAAATCAAACAAATTTTTGGGGGCAAAAATGATTTTGTGGGTATAAATTTTTTAAAAATTTTTTAACATTTATTTTATAAACATTTTATACGAAAAGGTTAACTGAAGAATTTGCTCTTTAAAAGTGTGCCCCGGTTAAAAGGAATTTTTTGTTTTCTTTTCATTTTGCCAGTTAATTTATTTTCTTTTAAAACTTTTTTTTTGTATGCTTGTCTGAAGAATCTTTAAAAAAATTTACATGTTTTTCATTTTATTTTTTATGGCATTTTTTATTTTGCCCAGAACCCCCCAAAAAAAAAGTCGATCTTTTTCTTAAAAAACATACGGGACCAAAACCGATCGACAGATTTTGACTTGCCACTCAGCTGATCCTAACCTTTTGGGTCCGAACCCTGTACCATTACTTAGGATCACCCCGATTTATTATATTTTTAGGTCCCTTAAATTTATGGGAAAAAAGTAAAATAATCAAACCCCAAATGTAGGCCCGTAAATTTTCCGGTAATGTGGATAAAGACCTTTCCCCGAGTATTAGATTGGGGGACTTTTCCAGTTTCCGGGGATTTCCGATACTTTGTATTTTTTTCTCCGAACCTTATTTCAAGTTAGGTTACGAGGTTCTATTATAAAAAAATTATATTTTATAAAAGTTCCCAACTTTGGGGCCCCTCAAATCAAATGGGTTCGACCCCATTTGGGGGGATCCAGGGGGGGGGATCTGACAAGTTTGTTGGGCCATCTTGACCCTTGGGGCCCCGGCCGGGAAACCCTGGGGGTTTTTTCCCCCAGGATTATTTCGGGGTTTATTACCCAAAAACTCAATCATGTTCCCTGGCCCAAAGCACTGTTAAGGTTTTAACTTTTTTTTTCAGGTCCGTAATTTCCATTATTTTCAGTTCTAAACTAATCCATGGTATTCCTCCCAGTCCCCCCTAGCCAGCATCCACAAGGGGGGTCCCTCTCTTTTTACTCAAATTCCCCCCCCTACCAAGGAGGTCCATCAGAAGAGTACATGCAAGAGGAGGCACATAGATTCACTGTTGGAGTCTCTCACTGAAGATTCTGATTTCGAGGAAGAAGAGTCACCAAGATCACCACCTGATGTCTCCTTTAGAGACATATTAGAGATCCTTAAACAAAAAGGTGGTTCGTCTTCCAATAATACTTCTCCAGACGAGTCAGTATTTTTGTAAGCTTTTGGATGTTCTTCGTTTATCACTGTTGCAGTCATTACATTTAGGGTAATTTGCTGGTAGGTTGCCCTCAGTCGGCCTGATTAACAAAGTCTTGCGGCCTGCATCGGTTGCTGTCCCTTCTTCCATGACGTCGGGTCGTCAGGGGTATAAAACATGCAGCTGACCCCATTACATCAGTCTTTCTTGCCGTGCAGTGCCCGAAGCAGAAGCAGTTTGCAAGTGCCGGTCGGCCGACTCCTGAAATTTTCGTTTGAGTTTCAGAACCAAATTCTTCAACATAAAGCTAAGTACCCCATTGGGGGAACTTTTTCTTGCTCCTTACCGATGTCAGTAAAAGTTAATTGCATTACTTTTGGAAAGCAAATACCTCATAAAGATTTTCATTCGTACTGTATTCCTTGCGTAGGCCCTGACCACGACATACCTTGCTGTCGGTTTTGCGCTTTATTTAATGAGTGCACTATCCGTCCTTGGTACATTTTTGCCTCTAAATATTTCGGTTCTCGGTTTAATTATCCAGAAATGTCGTCGGTTAGCCATCTGACTACCGGGATTCCAAAAAACCGCAAACATAAAGACAGAGACAGGCCGCCGAGATCCAAAACTGCCGACGACGCTTCTCCCAAGTCGGTCGCCAGTTCACTGGTACTCTGCTTTCGCAGCCCCTGATACCAACTACTTCTGATTCGCAGGCCTCTACTGAGACCCATTCGGAGTCCGGTATGCCGCAAGATGCTTCACCTATGGAACTCGCGGATGTCTCTACCTTGGATGGGTCCGGAGCCGCTATGCAGGCACCGGCTTCTGAGGGTGTATTCAGGCCTAAAGACTTGCATAGTAAATCGACACCGCCTTCATTACTAAGGCCTAAATCTCGATCCATGTCTAAATAAACGAGGCCCAGGCCACATGTTCAGGCCCCTATGCCTAAAAAACAAATGATAAAAATGGCTAAAGATCTAATTACTCTAATCAGGGGTAGTCAACCCCCCCTCCCCCCACAAGAGCCCTAGGGCTGTGCTTGATTATGAATCTTCTGATCAGGATTCTGTTTATTCTGACTCTTCTAATGACCTGGATTTGTCCATACCTACTTATGAGGATTCTGATGCAGAGGATTCCATTCCCTCTGCTTCCCCTCCTGAGGATTTTTCTTTTGGGGAAACTTTACATAATTTAAGGGAGCATTTCCACTGGGAATGCCAGGAATTTTCTGATTCAAAAAAGAGGCTTAGGGATTTCCTTCTACCTCAGCATAGACCTTTGGCTATACCTCCTGTACTAGACATTGTTGTTGTGTTCTCGGAATCCAGTTTGGCCCCTGATTCCCTGCCTCCAGCTCCTAGTAAACCTGACAGATACTACAGGGTTCCTGAGTCCAAGTTCCTTTTCAAAAATCCTGTTGCAGATCCAGAAACCATTTCTCAGGGGCCCAAGGGCAGTAAAGCTTCTACTGCTAAAAATCCTACCTCTTCTGATAGAGACTCCAGATCGCTGGATAGATGGGGTAAAAAGGTTTATACTTCTGCAACCCTGGCAATCAGAGCTTTAAACTGCCAATTTCATATGTTAAAATATCAACAGCATATTATTGGATTGCTTAAACAGAAAATTATGTTGATTCCTGACTGTGTGGAAAATAAAGATTTACAGGATTTAATGCATTCTGCTGAACAAGTTGGAAAACATACTTTGAAATGTGGTTTTGATTCTTTAGAGGCCTCCTGCAGGGCTGCTGTTACTGGGTCTGTGCTTAGAAGGCATGCTTGGCTTAAGGAGCAATCTTTGCCTGATCATATTAAAGCTAAATTGTTGGATGCTCCTTTAAATCAAGACAGCCTGTTTGGCAATTAGGCTGAAGAAGTTCTAAAAAAGAGGGAAGATAAAGCTAAATCTATGCAAACCGTTAAAGATTTCTTACAGGTGTAGCCTCCAAGATTTAGTAGGCATTGGCCTACTAAGAATTTGTCCTTTCCAGCCCCTTCCAGATCCTCTCAAGCCAAACCCAGACACAGCAAAAACCCCAGGTTTCAGTCCCAGGGGTCTCTCAGAACTAAGCAGTGAGGGGCCTCCACTTCCAAATCTGGAAATGACACACCCTCCTATGGTAAACAGTCTCCATAACTTCCTTTTAAAATTACCAAGCACTTATCTTCTAACCACCCCTTTGGGGGGAAAGATTGCTCTTCATGCAAAGAACTGGGAACTCATAACCCAGGATAAATGGGTTTTAAATATAGTGTCCCAGAGATACGGATTTCATTTCCACAGGTTGCCAATGCCAAGCGGGTGGCCAAACCTGCCCCTGAATCAGTGGGCAGAGGCTCAAAAACAAGTAAATCCCCCTCTTAAGCATGGGGGGCTATTCAACTGGTACCAGAAGAGGAAAAGGGACAACTTTTCTATTCCAGGCTTTTTCTGGTACCCAGAAAAGACAAATCATGGCGTCCAATCCTGGACCTGTCTACTCTAAACACCTTTCTGGAGATTCCAAAATTCAAGATGCTGACTCTTCACCAGTTACTTCCTATGCTAGGCAAAGACGCCTGGTTGGCAACTCTAAATTTAAAAGAAGCATACCTGCACATCCCAATCAGGGAATCTTGCAGAAGATACCTATGCTTCAAAGCAGGCTACTTGCATTATCAGTTCTCTGCACTGCCCTTTGGCTTGTCTACTGCGCCCAGGGTATTCACAAAGTGTCTGGCTCCAGTTATTGCATTTTGCAGGCAAAGAAATATTCAAATATTTCCATACCTGGACGGTTGTCTAATTCAGGCAGAAAACCAGGGCATACTTCTAAATCATCTGGCGTTTGTAAAAAGGGTTCTACTTGTCTGGGGTACACTGTAAACGAAAGGAAAGCACAACTGGTACCCTGTTAACAGATTACATTCCTGGGTACAAGCTTGAATACAACTGCCCAGATGGCTTTCCTCACGCCAGAGAAGCAAATTAATTTGGTAACTTACTTCAAACAAGTGGCCACAAAAACTCTGCTATCTGCAAGACAAATACTGCAAGCCTTGAGGTTCATGGCCTCCTGCATTCTTCTAATTCCATATGCAAGACTGCATATGAGGAAACTACAGTGATATCTAAAAAGTTTATGGAGTCAACATTGTCGCAGCCTGGAAACAATGATTCCTATCATACCTTGCCTATGCCTGGAGTTCCTATGGTGGGCAGAGGCCTGCCACCAAAACAAGGGACTACCATTCACACTAACCCTTGCCGCCCAAACCCTAACTACAGATGCATCAGACTATGCATGGGGGGGGGCTCACCTGGCAGTGAAGTGCATTCAGGGCAAATGAAACCCAAATCAAATGCACCTACATATCAATCAAAAAGAAATGTTAACTGTACAGAATGCTCTGACAGCCTTCAAGGACTACATTCTTCCAGGACAACTAATGGTAAAGATGGACAACACCATGGTTATGTGGTACATAAACAAGCAGGGGGGGGTACACATCCTTGAGCTACCAAGTGCACCTACAAGCTCAATTCCTGCCAGGAAAATTGAATACACTGGCAGACGGACCAAGCAGAAACCTCATGGACCCACACGAGTGGAAACTGGAACCACGGATTTTCAACATGTTGGCAAGCGAATGGGAAAGCCCAGACATAGATCTATTTGCCTCCCCTCAGAACTGCCAGTTGGATAAGTTTTGCACAAGGATTCCTCACAAACAAGCCTGGAAAGTGGATGCTCTATCCTACAGCTGGAAAACCCTATCAGTCTACGCCTTTCTCCCTCTGCCTCTGCTCTCCAAAGTTCTACTAAAAGTCAAACAGGACAAACCAAGGATGATTTTGATTGCTCCAGACTGGCCGCGCCAACACTGGTACCCCCTCCTGCGCAGTGTGTTACAAATATCTACATGGCACCTGCCTCAGACCCCTTCCCTGCTGTCTCAGCAGGAGAAACAAATTCTGTACCCCCAGCTTCAAACATTGAACCTTGCAGCCTGGCTAATCACTTAAATTCACCCTTATCATCCCTCAGCAAACCTATGATAGATGTCATCTTGGAGGTGAGAAGACCTAGTACTAGAAAATCTTATGCTGACAAATGGAAAAGATTCTGTGCCTGGAACCAATCTTTAGAGATGAGCACAGCAGCGCCCAATTTACCTTGGATTTTGCAATACTTAACTGAGATGCTTCACAAGGGCCTGTCTTTTTCCTCCATTAAAATCCACGCTTCAGTCATTTCAGCTCACTATAACACAGAACCACCCCTCTTCTTAAGCAGCATCTCAGAGGGGCAAAAAACTTGAGACCCACCCAGGAGAGCTCCTACCCCTGCCTGGGACCTTAACTTTCTTTTATGGCAGTGGAGCCTTTCATCATCTTTCATGTGGACAGGGTACGTCTTAGGACCAATCCATCCTTCATGCCCAAGGTGGTTTACAGTGTGGCTCTTAATCAGTCCATTCATTTTCCAACCTTTCCCAATCCACAGAATAAAGGGGAACGGATTCTGCATTCCTTGGATGTGCATAGACAACTTAGATTCTACTTGGACAGGACTAAATATCGAAGAAAATCTGAACAATTGCTGGTAGCATTTGCTGCAGGGGTAGAGGGGAAGGCTATTTTAAAACAAACCATTTCTAAATGGATAAGCCATTGCATTCATTTCTGCTATAAGCACCATGGAAAACCTATCCCCCAGGGGATCAGATCTCATTCCACCAGGGTTGCATCTACTTCAGCAGCGTTTCTCAGAGGTGTTCCTACCGGGGATATTCTAGAAGCTGCTAACTGGAGTTCTGTACATACTTTCACCAACCATTATCATTTTTCTCTAAATCCAGAGCCGGCTTTGCCACTTCTGTCTTGCAGGGCTTTATAGCTGGCCCTAATAATGTATAAACTCCTCCTCCCAACCATAATTTTGGGAATCTACCCAAATGTAATGACTGCAACAGTGAAACACGAAGAACATAGTACAGTTGTGTACACTTACCATAAATGTAGATGTTCGAGTGTATTCACTGTTGCAGTCCTGGTTACCCTCCCTCCAGCCCCCTAGTTTTTTTCTGGCTATACCTCTACTTTCCTTTACTATGCTTAAAAGCCTTTTTGGTGCATTTGCTTTTGGTTGGAGGTATACTTATGTGTTTTGTGTTTATTTGCTCCCCATTAGGGGGGCACCTGACATCTGGGGCAAGAAAAACTGATGTAATAGCGTCAGCTGCATGTTTTATTCCCCTGACGACCTGACGTCATGGAAGAAGGGACAGCAACCGATGCAGGACCCAAGACTTTGTTAATCAGGCCGACTGAGGGCAACCTGCCAGCAGATTACCTTAAATGTAATGACTGCAACAGTGAATGCACTCTAACATCTACATTTATGGTAAGTGTACACAACTGTACTTTCTGGCCCATCTACATCTTGGGTGACCCTCCCAGCTGATGAGCTTATTGATCTGGTCTGTCACTTGACTTGGAAGGAGCTGGATTCCATTGAGCCCAGTAACCCATTGCCTGGACCAGTTCTTAGCCCCTCCAAAAGATAAATCCCACTGAAGCAAAGGAGTCCCTGTAGATGCAGTGGTTGTTGCAGCAGCCACTAAAAAGGAGCTGGCAGAGCAAACTCCTCTACCCCTCTCCCCCAACAGAGAGTCTAGGGCACTGGACAGATTTGGAAAGCTTGTATTTACTTCAGCAACCTTTGACTTGAGGTCCCTAAACTATACCTAGTACACTTTACAAGGCTACAGAAAGATTTGACAAAATAACTGTCAAGCTCTCTCTGCAGACATGGACTCAGAGAAGATTTCAAAAGAACATCTGAGCTAGCCACTCTTGGCAAATTTCAATGCATCCATGAGGTTAATCTGTCATGCAGCAGAAGGTACCTCACAGGTGGCCAGTTCAGGCATTGCTGTAAGGATACATGCCTGGATGGGGCTATGCCACTTTGCAGATCCTTTCAAAGCATCTTTCATCAGTGCTCCCTTTGACAAAACATCTTCGTTCCTTTTGTGAAAGAAACGTTTACCTGCAGTGAAAAAGAAGGAAAGGTCTTGATGGGGTAGAAAACTTGATTCCCACAGCAGACAACATATTTTCTCTAGAAATCAGAGAGTTGGTAAGAAATTGTGGTTCTATAAATCTCTGGGACCTTTCCAGGATCCACAGGGAGACAACTCCTTCAGAGACAGCAGAGGCATTTCTAACAGTGGACGTTGCCCTCAAGGCAGAGAAGGGCCACAAAATCAGGGTTACTGAGATTTCTTTCCTGGATACCCTTTCAACATTGCTGAAGTGCTTCCTGACTGCACAGATATGGAGCCAGTCTAGGGCCACTTGTCTTTATAACCAGATACCTGGGCTGCTATAACAAAAGATTTCTGGGTGCTAAAAATAATATCCAGAGGTTATTTCATGCCACTTTTACAGCCCCCAAAGTCCAAAAGAAAGAGGCTTCCTGATGTTCCACCCAGTTAGAGGAATGCTGCAGCACAAGAAATTCAAAAGCTGCTAAGCAAAATAATCCTCTAGGAGGTCCCAGCAGACCAAATGGGATTCAGAATTTGCATTTCTTTTTAGTGCCCAAAAAGACAGAGGACCTAAGACCAATCTTGGATATAAGTAAACTAATGTTTGTAAGTCTGTTCTGATGTTTCTATGCAAGAACGATTGGATGTGCTCCATAGATCTTAAGGATACGTACCATCACATCAAAATAGCCAGGTGCTTCCGAAGACACTTGTGCTTTTGGCTGGCAGCAAGTCACTACCAATTCACAGCCCTGCCCTTTGGACTCACCACAGCCCCCAGGGTGTTCAAATGTATGCCAGTGATGGCAGCTTACTTGAGACTAAAGGAATTTCGAGTATTTCCATATCTTGACAAGTGGCTCCTCACCGCCCCTGCCATACATCTTCTATAGCATTCCAGGGACCATTTACTCCAGATTTGTCAATAACTAGGTATCACAGTCCATTATGCCAAATCAAGTCTCACACCGGTATAGAGCCTGGAGTTTATTGGTGCACATCTGGCCACAACACAAACTGCCTCTGCCTACTCATCACATAGCCATACTTGGATCTCAAGTTCATCAAATTCTAGCTCACCCATCTCCTCCAGCCAGACTAATACTCCAAGCTTTTTTTTTGGGTCCTGTTTGTGAGTGAGTTGGCTATCCACCTGGTGACATTTGGGTTTGTACCTAACCTCTTGAGTTTGTCAACAATGCCTGAGTCTGGTATTGTCAGATGCCTTGGCCAGGTCAAAGTAGGCAGTGTGAATGACTTTGCCCTCATCCATTGCTTTTGTAACCTTCTCAAAGAAGGTCCATCAGGTAGAGTAGGCATGATCTGCACTTGACAAAACCAAACTGGGTTTGGTCCAGTGTCTTGAGGTTTACTGCATCTCTTTTGATCATCTACATGATAATTCTTTCCATGGCTTTAAATATAAGACTAGTGAGATTTCTGGGTCTGTAGTTTCCAGGGTCTATAGATGGGCCCACCTTTGTGCAGAGGGATGACTGTTGCCTTTCTCCATTCATGAGGCATGAAGCCTGTTTGGAGACTACAGTTAAGTAGTAATTCCAGAAGCCCTGATAGGTCATGTTTCATGCTATTTAGAAGGTCTCCTGGGGTATTGTCTGGGTCCACTGATGCAGTGTTCTTAGTCTTAGAGCATTAAGAACCTGTTCCCTTCGTAATTTTTCCATGATTTTCTTCCTCCTATTATGCAGCCTATTGATTTTGTGATTCCACAGGGTGGCTTGTCTTTTTTGAGTTAGTTCTGTACTTCTTCCTGGTGGGTACAGCTGCCTCTTTGCAGCTATTAACATGCTTGTAGAGGGTTTCTGTGAGCAGTTCTACATAGGCAGCAGTGTTCTCAGGGTTTATGGGAGCCTAAAATGTTTGCCAAGTTCTCTCACTTAGTAGCAGGATGTTAGCCTTAGAATATTTCCTGAGTATTCTAGGTTTATCTGGGGTCCAGGTTTTATTTTTACTTCAAAGGAGACAGTTTTGTGGTCTGACCTTACCAGGGAAGGCATTACAATAAGGGGTGTGCAGCAGTCTCCCATATTAGTGCAGACCAGATCCAGTATGGTCGCACCCCTGGTTGGTGTAATGACTAACTGGTCCAGGGAATGTGTATTTACAAAATCCAGGAATCTGTGTATAGGATTTCCAGTTAATAGTGCACTAATTAGTCACCAATGAATATGGTATTAGGTTGGATGGTTAGTGTTTCTAATAAGTTTAAATACTAGGTCATAGAGGTGGACCTCTAGCTTGCAAGGAAGTGGTATTGGATTTTACCTATGGTGATTTGAACATGGAGCATCTCAAGTACATTGTCTTGTTTGACCAGCCTTGAAGTATATTTATTTTTGATGTAAATAGAGACACCTCACCTTTTAGCCCCTGCCTGTGAAGTAGCTTGCCTAAATGTGTGGAATGCAGTATAACCTTGCACTGTTGGTTTGCTCTCCGTGGCTTTAAACCATGTCTCAGTGACCGCACAGACATCAGCATTCTCTAGGGTAAAGCTTATAGGGAGTGGAATTTTTTTTTTGTTTAGACTCCTAGCACTGAGTAGTAATACCTTTCGATTTTTTTGTTTTTGATTTGCTATGCGAGAAGTACTTTCAGTCTGCAATTGCCTAAAAAAGGCACTATGGGAGAAGACAAAGTTTTTGCCAATTTTCAAAAGCCTAGAGGGGAGAGATGTAGACCAGTCCTAGCAAAGCAGTATGGTCTGTTGACCATCTTCTTCCTTGCTGACAAATATTGCACCCCTTTAGAATGACACAAGAAACTAAGTCAGTTATAAAAGTCAGTCATCCTTTGTTCATATTCTGGCATCATCCTTGGAGAAGGTAAAATATTACTCAATGCTAGGCTCATACCAGCTTGAAGTACATATTCCTAGAGCTCCATGATGTCTCTCTTCATATAGTCTAGGAAGGTATGTCTCTGGACATTTACTCCTACATGGACATGCTACACTTAAGCTGTTGGACATGCTACACTTAAAGAAATCCCAATCCCTCAGAGCTACACGCTCCAGGGATCTAAACCTTGTCATCACAATAAACAAAACATGCTGGAGGGATAGGTTCCTGACCCAGAGACTCCCCAGACTCTGGAATAGATTGCCCATACATGTCGAGCAGAGTGCCTCTTTGGACCTCTTCAAGAGGAACCTTGACGATTGGATGGGAGAAAGGAAATTCACCCCAGGGATCACGTCAGTCGCCCTGCTAGACAGGGGTCCAGGAAAGTAAATAATATGGGAAGAAATAGCCAGGGAATTATGGCTAGGCTTGTATAGGCCCTAGGGCTGATAGCCTAGTACCAACCTATGAACCTATGAACCTATGACTTGTGTCATATTGGTAATTGTGGTCCAGTGAACTGAATACGTGTAATGTGGCGGATCCTATCCCCTGATAAGCAAATGACCGAAACTTTCTCTTTACTCACCCTGGTGAGAGGGACATCAATGTGTCTCGCAATGGAGTCTCCAGTGACTAGACTGTTGAATTGTGTGGTGGCTTGACTTATGGGCTTAGAGGTAGAGGCTCCATGAGCTGTAGCTCTGTGTTGATGTGGTTGTTGTTTTGAAAGAGCGCATTTGGGGCTGCTGCGGGTATTTGTTGTGTACTTCTTCTAGGAGGTCTTTGTGGTTTAGGAGGGTTACATGCAAGTGCTTCAGCATATGTGGATCGATATGTCTCCTTTGAATTGTGCATGATGGGTGCAGTGTGTGTACTACTGACAACCTTATTGACATTAGGAGTACTTTTATGTGAGAGCTTTGCCTCCAGTGACATTGTGTAAATACATCTCTCACATACCGTATTAGTTTATGAACTAACCCTTACTTTTAACTAAAGTGGTTTCTGAATTTAACATTAACCAGTCTTTCCATATTTTTCAAACAAAGCATACGTGCTACATCTTCTTGATGTACACAGGCAATTATGTTTTAATTTACACAAAACTAAAGAAATCAGAAAATTAGGCCAGCTTATTTGTCTCCTCAAAAAGTTGTCTGGGTTATCCAGTATCTAAAGTTACACTGGCTAAATGGATAACTAATTGTATTTCTTGGATCTATTCCTAATGGGGCATTTCTTTACCAAAACCACCTAAAGTCCACTCAACTAGATCCATGGCCACTTCATCTGCTTTTTGGTCAGGAACGGTCTATTGATAACAATTGCGCAGCAGCCACATGGTCCAATGCTCATGCTTCTGTTGCTCATTACAAATTAGTTCTATTCTCCAGAAGCAGAGCTGCCTTTGGGTTAGTGATTCTCCAGAATATCCTTCCATGAGGGCCACCCAAGATTCACATAACTGGGGACTTTGTCCCATTCATTGAGTAAGAATGAAAAGGACATCAGATTTAAGTTATGAACTCACCATAACTAGGCATCTGTTTTTATTCTTCAGTTACCAACCCCCTTCCTATAATCTCCTGGAGTGACCTGTTTTTTTCTTATTGAAACCTATAGTTCTAGGTTTGAGCCCTATTCTTTATTTTTTTTTTTAATCATATTAATGGGGTCCTTATGGCAACAAACTCTAAGATACTGGAGATGGACTAGGGCATGAAGGCTAAAGGGAGGAGTTTAAGAGTTGGCTCAAAAGTGTGAAGTATGAGGCTGAGTCAAATCTGAAGATTGGATCCGTAACCCATTTGTTGAGGAAGATTTGAAAATGAACAACCCAGGTGCCTAGTTATGGTGAGTACATAACATTTCATTTTGGTTCCTGCACCAATATTTATTGAGACAAGTTAAGATAAAGTGTTTAGATTAACAAGGATTTTATTATGGTTGCAAAGGGTATGTATGAAGAGACTAACAAAAGATAATACAAAAATTGAAGTTGGAAGCTCTTAACTATGGCTGTGGATAGTAAAGTGTAAGCAGTGAAAATATTTCTGTCACTTATAATACCATATAGAGGTCAGGCATGTTTTATTATCAACCAGAGTAGACTCAATAGATCATAATTTAAAGAAAAAGTAAAGGAATTTATATGGAAGGGACTGAGTTAAGTGAAGTAAGTTGTTTCTTCCCACTGAACAAGGTAGTTCAAGATTACCATATCTGAAGGAATAATTTAAGGGTACGCAGTTAAGGTTCACATATATAACACAAGCTCAGTGTGGAAATGGGGGAGTTCACAACATAAGGTGAGAGAAGATTTTGGATGCAGGTCCTTATTGAGAACAATAACAATCATACAGATTAATATTTATCAAGTAGCAGAGACTATTTTGAGAGCTAAGCCAACACAGGAGTGGATAAAGGAGATTTTATCATTAAGGATGACTGCACATAGGGGCTTGGAAAATAGACAAGAGGGAGCTTGATTTATTGGAGAAAAGGAACCAAGGTATTGGGAGCAAATAACTAGAGAGGGAAAGGTCAGAGTGGGATGAGGCCAAGCAGAAGTTGGACTGTGGATTGTAGACTGTCTTCCCTACCAGGGATTTATAACACAGTATAGGGAAAGAGATAGTGGGGTGTTAAAGACCAGCTCTGGTTGACCTCATTATACATAAGTCAAGAACAGAAGCTGTGATTAAAAACATGGGACATAAAGTTATCGTGCATTATTTTATAAGAATTGGTCAGAAGAGGTTAGAGAAGACATGGAAAGGCAATTTGCAAAGGAATGGCTCCCAGTTATGTAACAAAATCTAGAAGGTTTATGATTTTTGCATGGAAGTGTTTGCAGGGTGGGAGGATGGCATAATGGTTAAGGTGTTTACCTTACAAACAAAAGGTGCGGGGTTTGATTCTCACATGGGGTAACTGGCTAGGCTTAAAGTGGTCCACAAGGACAGTTAGCCTAGTGTCTGTGAACCTATGAACCTATATTTATTTTTATACCCCAAGTAGAATTTGGAGAATTTTTCCACAGGTAGGAAACAGTAATTGGAAGTATGTTGGGAAATAGATGGGTACTTAGAAACATGTTTTTCAAAATGTAATGATTTGATAAATTAAAAAAACTCCCTCGAGTATTTTATAGGAAATGTTTGGGGAGTAAATTATTGTAACTGAGCAAAAAGTGAATTGCCTTGATATGGTAAGGCCTTCCTGAGTTTAATGTTGTGGGCTGTCAAAAAAAAAGTTACTAGAAAATGGGACTAAAACAATAAAAAGTTAAACCAACTAACAGAATTATTGAATGTTGTGCAAAAAATAAAATAAATGGAGGTGGGAGCTTTAGAAAAGAGGAGGAGCAAACTTCATATTAATAAATTAAATCTGTGGGAAAAATGCATGCTGAATAATGTTCGAGGAGGAGTGAAATTTCAGGGAAGGCATGACAAGAGCAGTATAAATGTCAAATTGAATAATAAAGAGATGAACCTTGTATGTACAGTATACTGCCTTAAAAAGAAACATCTGTGTAATGGTTTATTTGCCTTTTTATAACTATATTTATATTCATGTCACTATGTAATATGTGAAGTTAAAGGTTTATGAAAAATATTTTTTTATTTAAATTCTTTTTAAAACATACTGGACTTAACCTGTGACAGTACTTGATTCTCTGCCACGTGCTTCATCTAGATCAAGGCTGAGGGTAGCTGAAGCCTGTCATGACGTTTATGGGTAGAAGGCAGTACAACTAATCCCAGACAAGATGCCAGGCCTGTCACAGGATGAGCACACAGAAGGAAAATGTATCTGTGGGCAGTATGAGAGATCACCATGTTATGTCTCTGAGATGTTGGGAAATTAAAGCAACCTGTGAAAACCCACTGACAAGGGAAGAAATGACACTGAAAACCCGCTAACAAGGGAATAAATGCTGACTTTACACAGAAGGCACCCCAGCTTACAGTGTATGATTGCAAAATATGGTTTATATTATTAACTAATGTTTCTTAATGTGTAGAATTTAAACTGGACCATTATTTTTGATTTATGCCACTTTGTCAATATTAGATATTTGATATTTCCAGTACTTTAAAGCCATAAGGGTATGTAGCCGTATACTGTCAATCCTTCTGCTTGAAACTGTGTTTTTAGCTATACTATATTATTGTCATAAAAGTAAACAGAAAAGACACTTTTTTTAAGATAGTTCACTTCTTGCAAGAGGTTAAGACTGAATGGGGTCTTGTACCTGTCTTTTGGCAAGATAGTTTGTTGGCTTAGCTTTTGAGGTAGCAGAATTGGTGGAATAAAAGGAAAAAGAAAACATTTGTTAGTGCTGAATATTGGTTTCCTTTGGAGCCAAACTGCAGGAGCAATGGCTATGTATAGTCTATATAATGAGTGTGCATGTGGCAGGTAGGCATTAATTGAAATGTATCAATGCTTTCCAAATGTTGATTTACCCAATGTTTGTAGGTTGTAGGCATTGTATTTTTCTTATCTTCATCTACTGCAGATAATTCATTATTTCTTCACTCTCCAGATGGCAGTCATCTGTTTTGTCCCTATTTTCAGGAGCCTTTGGGAGCCACCTGTGGCACTGCAGTAGGTACCTTCTTACTAAGTAGAAGGATGCTGGGTTAAGTGGGTACTGTGTCCTCCGGCAAATCCAAAATCACATTGCTTTTAGTGACTTTTAGAAGTACACCCAAATGACTTCCCTCACAGTAATTGTGTAGTATAAAGAACAGGCATAGCAACTAACATTTAATCTGATGTCAATCTTCATGTAATCCTTGATTGTGGGCTCTGTTCCGAGCCTCGAAACTGCCTTATCCATTTACTTCCGACCCTCGAAACTGACTTATCCATTTACTTCAGCTCACGCTTTCCCAACTCTCGAGCTAGGCTCTACCCACAATGCTCTTCTCCAAATTACCCCAGATCTCATTTCCTGCTTCGTGTGCCAGATGCGTACAACCGTTCTCGAGCTTTGGCTATTGATTAAAGTAGTTCTTTCTTTATAAATCTTCTTACATATCTCTTAAGCCTACCTTCCAATTACTCTTTTCTCCTACCTGCTCCTCTCACTTATCTTTTATAGTGTGTGTGTTTTCCTCACTTTCTTCTACCGTAGGTAGTTTTTCTCCTTGCGTAACATTGTTGGTACTCTCCCATACCTATTTAGGTATTTCTTGAATGCCAAAGTTGGTCTCTCCCATTCTTTACTCTACTTCTATTTTCTTTTGTAAAAATATCTTGACTGTTATTTTTTCTCAGTATTGCATGTGTGTGTTCTCTCTCTAAGTAATGGCTGAAAAATCTGACTCTCCTTTTAAGTTTTCTAAAGACACTCATGGATTTAAGAGGTGCCAAAAGTGTGATAGGAAAATGCCCAATTCTGATGGGCATGTTTTATTTGTGTACTGTCTGGGTGTTGTACACTTGCAAGAGAATTTCTCTAGATGTCACTGGTTCCCTGCCAGAACTCTCACTGAACGGAGAAACTTATTTTGAAAGGTTTATTCAAAGGGGAAGTAAACGTCTAAGTCAGTTTCAAGACTCGGAACCGAGCCCACAGTCCAGCATTAGTGAAGATCGACAACACAGATGGAACATTATGGTAAGACGTAGCTTCTTTTTTCTAATGTAGAATTCAGTAAGATTGTGCAGGTTATGTAAGAACTTCCCATTAATATCCTGTGGTCTTTTCTAACTCCTGACATTAGTGATTAGCATTATAACTGATTAGTTCTATACATAATATACTCTCATATGCTGCCTTAGTGCATTTGAAGTGTTGGTTCTGTCAAGTCATTACCTTCTGCTAGTCTTTTATTTCCTGTTTTTTTTTTTTTTTTTTTTTTCATTTCTAAAACCTTTGTTTTAATTATCTCGATTGTCTTCAGAAGTACATTGGACATTCACAGTGGAGTTCTCAGCCTTCCACCATCTACTTGATGCATTTTTAGTGTACGATAAGGTACTAGTGAGAGGTTATGGCTCTCTGGCTACAAACCATTTCACATTAGAGACTCAAAACTCTCTCATTACAGCACCTGTCTGCCTTGCAGTTTGTAAGTTATTGTTATCTCTTTTAAGGAAATTTCTGCAGCAGCTTAATTTTTTTCACTCTCCAAGTGACACTCTTCAGTCTTGCCTTTTTTCAGAAGACTTTCTAGGAGAGCATCTGGCACTACAGTGCAAATACAGTTCTTGTGTACAGGACAGATGGTCTGCCAAGATCACGGATTTGATTGCGGTTGTGTATTTATGCAAGGATGAGGATGTATATCATATAGTTATGACTAATGTGCTTGCTAGAATGTCTTGTGCAGTAAACCATTCATACAGAGAGTTCAGTTGGAATATAGATCTAAAGGAGCTTAGACTGCATCTACTGCTTTTGGTATTAAGCTTCCTGACATGACAGTGTGTCAAAGAGATGCAAAGTATCTGTCAACACTGAAGAAATGCATCGACAAAAAAATATATATAATTAAATATTTGCTTTCCCAAATTTTAAATTTTCATTAGAAATGTGGCACAATTGCATCCTCCAGTATATCTTTCCCTTAGAAAAAATGTATCAGAAATCTGGAAGGCATCCATTTTTTCTATGGTGCTGTCTATGGTTCTAGTTGCTTTGACAGCTCAGAGTCCTCTTACAGCTCCTTCCCTGGAGGTGGGTTCATCACAGTGGGGTGTGACCCAGTTTCTGAGGTTGGCTTTCTTGGGTCTGGGCTCCCATCCCTCTTTGGGCGGGCCTGCTTTCCAGGTGATGGAGAAGACACTTGCCTCAGCAGGCTCACAGCTGGTTCCTTCGGCACCAGGATGCCACATAAACATGTCCTCTGGTCTGCAGCTGACACAGTCCACTACCCTGGGACATTGGGCACGGGAACCTTAAGATACCCTACCGACACCTTCTCTTAGGAGTCCTCTTCAGAAGCCCCTGCTGAAGAGCCACCCCATAAAAAATTATGCAAGAGGAAGCATGTAGATTCCCCTGAGGAATCTCTTACCAAAGATACAGATTACTATGAGGGGGAAGGGTCCCCATGGCCGCGCCCTGAGGATGTCTCCTTTGGAGAAGTACTAGAAGTCTTAAAGCAGCGGGGTGATGAAGCCCACCAGCCCTTCATCTGAGGAATCTGTATTCTTGCAGGCTTTCCGTGCTTGACCCGCTACTTCCTGGGTGACCCTGTCTACAGATGAACTAGAGCAACTCATGGTGCAGCGATCCTGGAAGAATCCTGACACTGTTGAGCCAATTCCCCCGGAGACCAGACAAAATACTCTCCCCTCCAAAGGATCATCCTCATTGGTCCAAAGGTTTGGCAGTAGATGCAGTTGTGGTGGTGGCGGCGACCACTAGAAAAGAACTCACTGAGGAGAGTCCTACTGTCCATCCTCCAAACCGAGATTCTCTGATGAGGAACATACTAGGGAAGCGCGTGTATGCCTCATCGACCTTTGCCATATGGTCCTTGAATTACTTGGCACACTTCTCTCAACTCCAGAAAGACCTGATTACAGAACTCTCAGGAACCTTAGCAGGAGCAGTGTCTGCTGAGGTACGTGACAACATTGCTTCACAGCTTGCCACCCTGGCATCTATATCTAATTCATCCATGTGGTTGATTTCTCATACTACCGAAGGGATGGCCAGAGCAGCAAGTGCAGGCATTGTAATGAGACGTCATGCCTGGATGTGCTTATGTAACTTCGCAGACCCTTTTAAGTATTCCTTCATCAATGCTCCCATTGATGCTTCCTCTCTTTTTGGCCCAAAGGTTAAAGACAAATTAGCTAGGTGTGAAAAGGATGGTAAGACCATGTCTGCTGTGGGTGTACGTTTTTTCACACCCAGTGATCTTACTGTAGGAATCAAGGAAGTGGAAAGATGTGGTTCAGAAAATCCAAGAGCCCTTTAACTGCAGCATGTGGCGAGTCCCCCCCCCCCCCGATGCAGAGGGGGAACTCATCAGGAAGATGCCCTCCCCGAGGCAGAGGGGGGGTCCACATAATCAGGGGTCCAGAGATTCTTTCTCTGTGCAGCCCTACCAGCACTGCTGAAGAGCAGCCCAATTGCTTGCCTCTGGAAGCAGTTGGGATATATTTTTCTCTGCACCACCTAGCCTGAAATTCCAGAACGACAGATTCTTGGGTACAAACAATAATTACAAGAGGATATAACATCCCATGTTAAGTTGTCAATCTCGCCTTCATTCTTGCTTGATGGGTTCGGAGCCGATCCCTCGGCTCCGACTCGGCACTTGCTAAGCTCGAGAGTCACTTTTACCAGCTCGAGGCAGCCCCATATCCCATGATGCAAGGCGGTAAGTACCCAGATCTCGCTTAAGCTTATGAGGTCCTCCTTTTACCAGCTCCTGGTAAGTGATTCACTTTTTGAATATTTAAGCCCCTTTTTCTTACTAAAACCCTTAATTATTAGTTATTAGTTAATTATTTACATTTTGTGACAGAAAATCCCTGTCTTTTCTAATTTATTTTAGTCAAACTTTACCCATCCCATCCCTCCCTGTTAGGGTGTGTGTGTTTTTATACAAATACCTTTTGGTATTTTATTTAAGTTAAATTTTTGACTGGTGTGTGTGTGTGTTTGTGTTAAGCACCATGTCAAAGGAGAGGGTCTCAGGTTTTAAGAAGTGTGACTCGTGCTGTCAGAAGATGTCTCTGACAGACGGTCACACTTCTTGCCTGTATTGCCTGGGGCCTCTTCACCTGCAGGACTCCTGTGCTATTTGTCATTCCTTCAGCCAGAGAGTCCTGCAGGAAAGACGCAACAAACTGATCCTTAGGGGCCTTCTGCCGGAGGGCTCTCCGCCAAGTCGGCTCCATCTAAATCAGTTAAATCTTCCAAGGCCCAGGCTTCTGTGTCTAAGCCTGCGGTTCGGCCCGACTGCTCAGTCGAGATCGCCCCGCTGGAGCCGATTCTGGCTTAACAAAGCCTTCGCACCGATGGCTATCGGTGCTGAATCTGTATCGACACTTCGTGTCGGCCCGATCGGTTCCGACACCCATGTGGCAGGCATCGGTGTCGGCCCGATCGGCTCCGACACCGTTATTTTAGGCTGTATCGGCTCCGGCTGGAGCCGATACATCGAGCTTCCTGTCGGCTCCGAAGTCGGCTCCGACAGGATCTATAGTATCGGCCCGATGGCTCATTCCAGGAAGAGGTCGAGGTCTCCTTCCTTGGAGCCGATACTTTCGCCCGCTTCACCTCTTCTTCGAACGGAGCCATCGGAGCCGATCTTCAAGGTCATCCAGACTGTCAGATCATGACCTAGAGAGAGTGGTCAGTAGATTACTTAAGTCACAGGTACTGGCCCAAATGTTGCATAGTCCGTCTCAACAGACGACTGTTGGTCCACACCCCGCTACAGTTCCTCCTTCAACTCTACCCTAGAGCTTGGAGTTGGAGTCTTCGAATGGTTACTGCTACGGCTGGAGGACGGATACCCCTTCTGTTCCTTCAGCCTCTACTCTTATCTCCTCTTGAGACCTTCCTTAGAGGGATTCGTGGTCGGGCTTCCATGGTCTCCTCCGAGGGGTGAGTGGCATCGGACCCTTGTCCCAACCCGCTCTTCCCCTTGGAGCCTCGGCCTTGGTGAGCTCGGCTCCGACATCTGCCTCGGAGGCTTCCCTTCGGTGGTCCCTGGAGTTCCTAGCTCTTCGAGCGGGTTCTCTCGGACCTGCCTGGGAGGGGAGCATTCGAGGTGATGAAGAATGTACTGGCCACTGGTATCAGTCAGCAGTCTGTTCCCGTAGCTCCTCCCTCTATAGTACCTGTTGACATCTCTGCCACTTCTCTTGCTACAGGACCCAGAGATCCTCCGCCTCAGGTTTCCCCATTGGAATTTCCTCTTCCGAGGATTCTCCTGATGTTTCGGGAGATCCTCCTAGGAAGAGGACTTGTAAGAGGAAGCATGTAGACTCCCGAGTCTGTCACTTCGGATACTGACTTTGATGAGTCAGAGGGATCCCCTAGATCCCCCCTGAGGATGTCTCCTTCTCAGACATCCTAGAACTCCTGAAACAGAGGGGAAACTGGCCCACCAACAATCCCTCTGAGGATGAGTCAGTATACCTAGAGGCGTTTGGATCTCGGCCCTCCACCTCCTGGGTGTCTCCGCTCGACCCCTTATGCAGGTTATTGCACGAAGCGGCAGCTCCTGACTCTGTAGAGCCAGTCCCTAGGAGGCCTTCAAAATTTATCACTGCCCTGTGACAAGCAATTCCTCACTAAGGGTGTCCCGCTGATGCCATGGTGGTGGCTGCGCCACCAAAAGGAACTTGCAGATCCTTGCGTGCGCGTCAATCGTCGTAATAAGGAGACTAGGAGCATGGATAGGTAAGGGAAGCGGATGTTTTCCTGATCGACCGTTGCTATGCTCGCTGAATTACCTATGTCACTTCCCCAGACTCCAGCCGGATATCCGTACGGAGCTGGGTGAAGTAGTTCAGGATCCTACGGCTGCACGGGCTCAAGCAACAATTGCTCGCTCGAGCTAGGAACCCTCAATTCCATTGCAAACTCCTCCATGCTAATATCTTATGCTGCGGATGGAGCCAGCAGGTACAGGTGTGGCTCTTAGACGCCAAGCCTGGATGCGGCTATGTGATTTTGATGATCCCTTTAAGGCGTCCTTCACAAATTGTCCCTCTGATGGGTCAGCTTTGTTTGGCCCCCAGGTGAAGGAAACCTTGACCAGGTGCGAACAGGACGGCAAGACTCTTTCTGCTGTTGGAGTCCGTTTTCCACCCCTTCTAGACCTTATCCCAAAGGACAGAAGGGTGGGAAAATGTGGTTCCGTAAATCCCAAGGAGTCACGCCGGATTCACGTGGTCAGTTTACCCCTAGAGGCAGAGGGGTAACAACAACAGACGCCGCCTAGAGGCAGAGGGGTCCGAAAACCAGGGAAACAGGGAGCCTCTCTGACAAGCCCTTTCAGCATCCCTGAGGTGTTGCCCGGCTGTCCCTCCTTGGAGGCAGTCGGGGAAGATTATCACTGTACCCAGAAGCCTGGCTTTCCTCACTCAAGACAGATGGGTACAGTCGATCATATCCAAGGGTTACATAATTCCTTTCGAGGAAAGTCCCTTCCCTCAAGTTCCCTTCCAGACGCACCACCCGGTCTAAGGGAGGTTGCAGAATTAGAAGTCTCAAAACTACTGCAAAAGAGCCATTCAGCCAGTTACAATAGACCATTCAGAGCCCGGAATCTACTCAAGGTTCTTTTGGTCCCCAAAAGACGGGAGACTGGAGACCAATATTGATCTCAGCAGACTCAACAAGTCTGTCAGGAAGACAAGATTCCGAATGGTCACTCTTCAGTCAATTCTGCCCTTCTTACAGAAGGACAACTGGATGTGCTCAAGAGATCTTCAGGATGCACTATCACATCAAAATTCACAGACGCTCCAGGAGATTTCTCCGCTTCGCTGGGGTCCAGTCATTTCCAGTTCAGAGCCCTGCCCTTTGGTCTCACTACAGCCCCAGAGTGTTCACCAAATGCATGGCAGTGGTCACGGCTCACCTGAGACGCCAAGGATTCCAGGTGTTTCCGTATCTCGACGACTGGCTCCTGTCAGCCACCACCAGGCATCAGCTTATACAAGCCAGGGATTACACAATAGACCTTTGTTCTCATTTGGGCATCTCAATCAACTTCAAAAGTCATCCTTATCGCCCTGCCAGTCTATTACCTTCATAGGCAAACTTAAACACTGTTCGGATGTCAGCTACCCTTACAGATCAAAGAGTTTCAGACATTCAGAGTCATGTCAGGATCATTCTGGCCAGCAAGAAAGTACAGGCCAGAATGGTTCTAAAGGTATTAGGTCTCATGGCTGCGGCCATTACTCTTCTTCCCTGGCTCGATTCTACATGCGCCTTCTTCAGTGGATGCTGTTCACACAATGGTCATACCAGCAACTTCCAATGCGCCACCAGATTCTGGTGACACAGACATGCAAAGAGCATCTTGCTTGGTGGATCACATCTCAGGTTCACCAAGGCAGGTACTTTGTACCCCATCCCCGATAGCCACTGTCACCACGGATGCCTCCTGATCGGGTGGGGTCATTATCAGGGCAGGATGGTTCATGGGACGCAGCAGCTCGAGTACCATCTGCACATAAATGTCCTGAGATGAGAGCAGTGCTTTTAACGCCAAGCCCTCAACGACTTTCTTCCAGAGGGACAATTGCAGTCCACACAGACAACATGTCTGTAGTTTGGTATATCAACAAACAGGGCGGAACCAAGTCCTACCCCTTGTGTCGAGAAGCGCCAGACTATGGCAATGGCTCTCCTCTCATCGGTTTCTGGTAGCAACGCATATCCCTGGAAACCAACATTGTAGCGGACAGATTGAGCAGAGCTATTCTCATGCCTCACTTAGTGGTCTCTCAAGCAATCTATAGCGGAAGAGATTTTTCTGAATGGGGTCGTCCATTATGCGATCTTTTTGCTACTCCCAAAAGGCAAATGCCCAGACTTCTTCAGCCTCTCCTCTATCAGGCCATCCCCAAGAGACGCTTCTGACCCAGGATTGGCCGGCTTCCTGCCTTCCTCCATTTCCTCTGATGATCCAGAAAGCTACCGCTTTGAGAGCCAAATTGATTCTCATTGCCCTTACTGGCCCTCGAAGTTTGGTTCTCCTCCATCATCACCTTTTGGTGCAGCCAGGCATCTGGACCCAGTGCCAGATCTTCTGATTCACCAATCGGGTCAGCTGCACCGTCAATCCCTTCTCTCAACCTCACAGCATGGTTGCTCCACTTCCTTCCTTAGCCAGGGCCTTTGATCTCTAACCCAGTTAGAGACATCATAGCGCTAAAATCCTCTACCAGGAGGATTTATACAAGTAAATGGAAACGTTTCTATTATTGGCTAAGGCCAAGAATATTGATCCTTTTACTGCCCCCTGTTCAGGCAGTCCTGGACTTCTTAGCAGAGATTTTTCATGCAGGCTCCTCTTCTTCCACAGTCAGAGTTCAATTGGCTGCTATTTCCAATTCATGTCGGGATAGCAGATCATAATATTATGTCCCATAGGCTCTGCAGGCCTTCTTGAAAGGAATTTTCCTACTAAAGCCCTCCAATCAGGAATCCTCCTCCTCAGTGGGATCTAAATTTAGTGCTGACATCCTTGATTCTTCCCCTTCGAGCCAGCTGTTTCTTGTTCCCGAAATATCTTTCTTGAAAACTTTATTCCTAGTGGCTATTACATCTGCCAGGAGGGTGTCTGAACTTCATGCTCTTCGGGTCCCTATTTTCGACTCTCTCTATTTTTTTTTTTCACACATGGAGTATCTTTCTTAACCTTAACTCAAACCTTTTTACCTAAGGTTCAAAGAACAATTTGAATCAATCCATTGATCTCCCCTCACACTTTTGTGTGGTAAAGTGACCAGAACGACAGATTCTTGGGTACAAACGATAATTACAAGAAGATATAACATCCCTTTTGATCTTTACCCAATGCCACAAAGGCAAATCCCTGATGTCCCACCCAGTCACATCAGGAAATTTAAAAGCTGCTCCTAAAAAAAGTCATCCAAACAGTCCCACCAGACCAGATAGAATCCAGATTTTACTTGAGGTTCTTTTTAGTGCCAAAACAGACAGGGGACTGGAGGCCAATTTTGGACCTCAGTATCTTGAACAAGTTCTTTAGACAAAATTCCAGATGGTCACTGTTAAGTCTTTCCTCCTGTTTCTGGAGAAAGATGACTGGATGTGCTCTATAGATCTCCAGGATGCATATTATCACTTAAAAATGGACAAACGCTCCAGGAGATTTCTCCGCTTCCGGCTAGGAACCAATCACTACCAACTTTGAGCTCTGCCCTTTGTTCTTTCCACAGCCCCCAGAGTGTTCAGCAAATGTATGGCAGCTCACAAAATCTAGAATTTATAGAAGCAACATTCAACACTCAGTCTTCTAGCAAGACTGCACATGAGACTCCTACAATGGCTCCTGTCATCACAGTGGTCCCCTTTAACATATCCTATGTCCTTTCTGATCCGCATAACAAACTACTGCAAACAATACTTAAATTGGTGGCTGCAGCCAGAAAAGGAACTATAGAGCTGCCCCATCTCACCCTGTCGGCCCCAAACCATAGTGACCACAGACGCATCCCTGATGGGGTGGGGGACATTATCAGGGAAAGACAGTTCAAGGCACTTGGTCCCCCATGGAGGACAACTTGCATATCAATGTCCTAGAACTGAGGGTGGAGCTTCTGGCATTGCAAGCATTCCAATCTGTCCTCCCGTCAGGGACAATTGCTATCCAATCGGACAACATGTTGGTCATCTGGTATATCAACAAACAGGGGGAACCAAATCCTACCCATTGTGTCGAGAAGCCATGAGAGTTTGGCAGTGGGCAATATCTTCCAACCGCTTTCTAATAGCAATGCACATTCCCGGGGATTCCAGCGTGATTGCGGACAAGCTGAGCAGATGCATTCTCCTGTCTCACGAGTGGTCCCTCAATCCTGTCATAGCAGATCTTCAGTTGCTGGAGTCAGCCTTGCTGCGATCTATTTGCATCTCCCACCAACCACAAATGCAGCAGCTATTTTGCCCTAATCCCCCCTCAGGGGGGAGCCCCCGTGGTACACTCTAGTACACGATTGACCAACGAGACTACTTTATACATTTCCTCCTTTTCCTCTGATCCCGCAATTTCTAAAGAAAAATCTTTGGTTGAGAAGCAAAGTAATCCTCATTGCACCCTATTGGCCTCGAAAATGTTGCTGCTGGAAAGCAGTTCCTCAGGGGGTTTGTGTGCCTAAATCCTCATGAAAGCCTATGTCTCCCTAGTGTCTCCTGTAGGAGCTAAGCTTTGTGGTGGAAAACTAAACTTTCCCCTGTTTGAGTCCAGCTCCTGACTGGCAGTCAAGTCTAGTGCTACAAGACTGTGTTCATGGTAGCGATCACCTCAGCTAGAATAGTATGTGAGCTGAAAGCCACATTCCTCTAAGGACCCCAACTCATTGATCTATAGAACCAGGATGAGCCTTAAGGCCAACCTATCCTTCAGACTCCTGGTGGTATCTAATGCCACTCGGTCCATAAAACTGCCTTTGGTTTATCCCAACCCCAGGAAAGGAGAGAAGGGATATTGCATCTATTGAATGTGCAGAGGATATTAATTAGCAAGAACACAGATATTGGACAATCAAATTAGCTCTTTGTATCCCTCATGCCATGCAGTGAAGGCATCCTTTTAAAGTAAACATTGTCTGTGTTGTTGGCCAGCTGTGTCATTTATGAGAAAGTTGGGAAACCACTAAGAGTCCTGTTAGACTTGACTAGTACTGCAGTCACCAGAGCAGCCTTTTTAAGAATGTATCACCACAAACTGTGCAGCAGCAACCTGGACTTCTGTGCATACCATTCAACACCAGAGTAGGATCTGTTACTGTATTTCTATAGCACATAGTGTAATAGCCACCACTCATGTAGGGACCTAAACTGCTTTAGCACTCCTTCCATGGTTTGGTAATCGTATTGTAGCAGTGATCCTGCAGTTGAATACAGTTCACTGTTCAGGGCCATTTTATGCATAGCCAATAATCCAAGTTCAGAATGAAATTCCTGTACCTTGTTTCTCTAAGGCAAAGACTTTAACTATTATGTCAAACCCACTTAATCTGTTAGTGTGTGTGCTAACACATCTGTACTGATTAATGTTATTGAAAGAGCATGGCATATGCAAGGCAAGTCTGATGAAGAATGCAGCTACTTTAAGGTGGTATTTTCTGTTTGTTTAACTGAGTAACTTAGATTCACAATTAGTTTATGTAACTGCTCTTTCCTGTACCTTCTGCTTTTTTTTTGTTTCTTTACCATGTATCTTCATTGATGCTTATAACATTATCTCCTCTCTATTCTTTGTTAATTTTTCCTGAGCATGACACAGTGTATACTCTTGTCTTGACTATTTTTCATTGTACCAAGTACTGGTGGGTTCTGTTATATTCACAGCTGCTATTTTCCATTACTGCCAGCATGATTCAGCCCCCCCCCAAATGCAGCTATTTATTAATCATTACATTTTGTTCTGACTTCATCCTGATTTTACTACAGAATTTTCTGTGCTCATACCTTATTTATTACTTTATTTCTACATACACTTGTACTTAGTTATTGTGTTTTTTTTCTAGAACATTTAAATCTATTGTCATTATTTGTAAATCGTTTTCTGTCGTTATTTGAAGTGATGGTTGAAAATGGTCCTGTTAACCAGCCAATCCACCTGCTTATTAAACTTAAAATAGAATACTACTATGCCCATGGGTATTTGTATGGGAGTATAACAGTAAATATAGCAGTAAAACTAACTGTTGACTTGGATGTCAAAAAAGTCTTCCACAGTGATAACTTGACAAAGTTAACTTCAAAATAGTAAGCATCTGATACTATTTTCCTCCTAAAGATGTCTTTACTAAATTTTAACAGATGCGCCAAGTGAGTTTATATAGCTATTTTATTTTGTTCCTACAGCAAATACATTTACCTAAGGTACTGATCTTATTTATAGGTGGTGGCATTACAGAGAGAAATCTTCAGAGAATTCTAGAGAGCTCTGGTGCCCAAGAGTTTCATTGCTCTGCTCGTACAACAAAGGAGTCTGGGATGAAGTACAGGTAAGAGGAAACCATACTGTTGAGATGACGCAATTTACTTGACTGGCATTGTAAAGGGTTCTGGGTTCCTCAGCAGTATACTAATCAATGAAGGGATCACGCTGCATGCCTGCATATGGCAATACTACTAGAAGGCTTGACAGCAGAGTTAGTTTGTCCGGACTCTGGTAAATGAAGCTGTTCAAAGAGGTGGTCTGTACAGGAAACAGTAGCACCGCGATAGAAACTTGAAATAAAAAGAATTGAGATACTTATCTTTTGCTTTGATTCAGCTGGAAAGGTCAACTAAGGGCAGCACAAATGAGACAGAATGGGAAGTAGAAGTGCAAAGCATTTTGAAAGCATTTAATTAAGCAGTTACTGTGCTACATAGGTAACCAGAGCAAAATAGAACCACTTTGATAAGTTCTTTAAGGGTTGACGTCTGTCAGTTAGTACTGTTGTTACAGTTGTTATTCTGAAGATGGTATGCAGTGACTTTCCGTTTTTTGATAAGGCATAAAGTGCCAAAGAATAACGTTTTTTTTACTGGGATTCAGAAGGGGCTACCATGATTGGTCAGCCACTCTTGGAAACCCATTCTGATTCAGAAACAAGACCACCTCCATGGCCATGGTAAATTCTAATGTGGCATTCCAGGGGAGGCGCTTTCACTAATTAGCACCTGTTCTCTCTCCAGAAGTGTTTGTAGGAAGGGAGTTGCACAGTCGAGTGGTTCAGAGGATAGGTCTGCTCCAAAAATTAGAATAGCCAAAGTGCTACACTCCTCATTATAGTCAGTAGGGGAGACCACATTACAGGTAAGGTTAGGTAAGTTGAAGCAGCTATGGTAATGGTCATATGTGTGTATCTGCCTGGGTGATTGCAATAGGGGCTTAGTTAGGGCAGTGGTAGAATAAGAGCGTTTGTGTGGTTGTGTGTGGGGTTTCATGTTGATTGCAGGTCTGTTTGTGTCCGTCTGTGTTGAATGAGGAGGGTGCCTATGCCAGAGAGATGCATGAGCTACTAATGATAATTACCACTGAGAAGCACTGACTGTAGCTGTATCCGATTCAGAGACTTGCATATTAGCCTGTAATGAAGTCTCCTTCATTGCAGCTAAGCTTCTGTCTGAATCACACTTTAGATGATCATTTTAAACTGCTACTTTTGTCTGTTACAGTTTTCAGCCACATAAAGAATTCTTTCTGAATTCCAGCATTTGTCATTAAACACTCTTCAGTCTGATTTGCAATAAATGGCTCAAGAGATTGAATAAAAAACTTAATTTTCGCTGATAGAGCTCTCTTCTACTATCTCTTTCAGACGCATTAAATAACTATTTGAAGGCACACCTGGGGCAGAAATATGGAATCTTATGTTGGTTTTTTTTCTGTCTAAATGTCAGGGTCAGATCCAATTCTCTTATCTGTCTCTGCCATTACTTTAGTTCATGGCCACCACTCTCAAGTCACTCCCTTACCCATAATGCACCAATCCTTAACCTACCTTTAATCTCGTTTGTTGCTTTCGCAAAAAGACATGGTCAGCTTTAGCTCTCAAGTTTTGCTTACGGTAAGTGTTTCTTTTTTTCACAAGTAGTTTTCTGTTAAAATATTCTCATAGTATTACTTCCTTACCTTTTTCACTGTGTGAAATTCTTATTACCATTGTTGGTAACTGTTCCTTTTTTCATTTTATTACTCTTTCTGATGTTCTTCGTGTTTCACTGTTGCAGTCATTACATTTGGGTAATCTGCTGGCAAGTTGCCCTCAGTCGACCTGAATAACAAAATCTTGGGTCCTGTCGGTTGCTTTCTCCTCTTCCATGACGTCAGATCATCAGGTGTATAAAACATGCAGCCGACTCCATTTTATTCAGTCTGTCTTGCTGCGCGGTGCCCGAAGCAGAAGCAGTTCGCAAGTGCCGGTCGGCCGACTCCTGAAATTTTCGGATTCGAGTTTCAGAACCGAAGTCTTCAACTAAAGCTAAGTACCCCATTGGGGAAACTTTTTCTTGCTCCTTACCGATGTCAGTAAAAGTTAATAATTGCATTACTTGTGGGAAGCAAATACCTCATAAGGATTTTCATTTGTACTGCATTCCTTGCCTAGGCCCAGATCATAATGTGCCTTGCTATCGGTTTTGTGCTAGATTTAACCAATGCACTATTAAGCGTCGGTATATTTTTGCTTCAAAATATTTTGGATCCAGATTTAATTGCCCTGAAATGTCATTGGTTAGCAATCAGACTACCGGAGTTCACAAAAAACGCAAAAAAAAAGAGAGAGACCGTCGAGGTCCAAAACCGATGAAGCTTCTCCTAAGCCAGTCACCGGTACTCAGTGAGGCACTTTCGCGGCCCCTGATAACCGCTACTTTTGAGTCGCAGGCCTCTACCGAGACCCATGCGGAGTCCGGTATGCCGCAAGATTCTCAGAGTATTGAACCCGCGGATGTCTCTCCCTTGGATGGGTCCGGAGCTGCTGAGCAGGCACTGGCTTCTGAGGGTGTTTTCAGGCCTCAACATTTTTATATAAAACCGACGCCACTTCAAAAACAAAATCAAAAACATCTTCTAAGTCTAAAAAAACGATGCATGAGCCATGTGCTCAGGCCTTTATGCCTAAAAAACAGATGATCAAAATGGCTGAGGACTTAATTACCTTGATCAGGTGTTCCCAACCCCCCCCCCCCCTGCTAAGAGGCCTAGGCAAGACACTGATTATGAATCTTCAGATCAGGTTTCCATTTCTTCTGATTCCTCTTCTGATCAGGAATTTTCTATTCCACCCTGTGAGGATTCAGATACAGAAGAATCCATCCCATCTGCATCGCCTCCTGAGAATTATTCTTTTGGAGAAACCTTGCATACTTTAAGGGAACATTTTCATTGGGAGAGTCAGGATTTCTCTGAATCAAAAAAGATGCTTAGGGATTTCCCTTTTCCTCAGCATAGGTCTTTAGCTATACCTCCTATATTAGACATTGTTGATGATGTGTTTTCGGAATCAAGCATGGCTCCTGATTCCCTACCTCCGGCTCTTAGTAAGCCTGACAGATATTACAGGGTTCCTGACTCCCACAAAATTTTATTCAAAAGTCCTGCTGCTGATCCTGAGACTATCTCACAGGGTCCCAAAGGTGTAAAGGCCTCTACAGCCAAAGATCCTACCCCCTCTGATAGAGATTCCAGGGCTGGCAGCTTTCCTAGCAAAAGATCTGAGCTCCAAGCTCCTCCCCCTACCCATAAAGCCCTGCTACCTCTCTCTAACCCTCAGATCTCGTTTGCTGCGGCTTCTTGAAGCATCTGAGAACGAGCTCCTAGCGTTGGGTTTGTGAGTTAAGTAGTTTAACTTTTTTCCCTTAAAATCTCTGTACTCTGAGTGTGTGTGGTACCCTTTTTTCTCCCTTAATCTATCTGGGTAGTTTATCTTTAGTTAGTGTAGATTTTAAATCCCCTCCCCCCTTCTGTCTGTGTGTGAAGGTGTGTGCATGTGGGCCTATTCCTGTCAGTATGTCTGAGGGCCCCAAAGCGATTTTTTCTAAGTGCTCCGAGTGTGGCCATAAGCTGTCCCCAGCGGATGGCCACACTCTGTGCATTATTTGCCTGGGTGTGGACCATCTCTCTTCAGGCTGCACTATCTGTGCAGCCTTCAACCCCAGGGCTTTGAGGGATAGGTGGACTAAGCTAGTCCTCGCGGGCCTTTTGCCCCCCGATTCGGCTTCATCCTCCTCCCCTTCTGTGGCGCCAGCGGCTGTCCCACCGACCATTCCCACTCCCCTGGCCGGGATTCAAACTCCCTCTTCGGCTCAGGAAGAAAGGGACTCGAGGAAAAAGGATAAGAAGGATAAAGAGCGTGATAGGGACAGGCATCGTAGCCACAAGAGGCGGGCCGATTAAGCTCCCTCTGCCCTGCCATCTAAGCAGCTTGTCTCCCCTCTTAAGGTCTCTGGGTCTTCCCCCTCCAGGCTTCGTTCTCCACGTTTCTCGCCAGAGGGGGAGACCCAGTCACCTATGAGGTCAGCCAGGCGGCCTTCCCGGCCAGCCTCTGCAGCCACATCCAGGTCAACCAGAAGTTTATCTGACGCGGACATGGATCGGATGATGCGTCGATTTCTTCAGGCCCAGCTGCAGATAGGAGTGCTCTTGCCCCCCCCCCCCTCTGTGGGGGAGCTCGACCGCATTTTTTTCCGCCATTGCTCCTTCTCCGACCCTCTACCAGGGTTCGGAGCTATCTGATCAGAGTAGCTTTGCAGCCGGGGTGGTGTCTGCGCCGACAGTGTTTTCTACTTCGGCGCCAACTGTACCTTCGAGTTTGTCAGATCCTTTTTCGGATCCGAGCTCTCGAAGCTGTGAGATGGGCATCTGATCTAGAGGGGTTAGTGTGCCTTCGGCTCTGTTGAGGTCTGATCGCACTGCCCTTTCGGATCCGATTGGGTCATCTCCAGCACCAATCCATGCGCCAGATCAGAGGGGACTGCTTTCGGATCCTAGAGAGAGCAGCTCACCCTCGGCATTCGACATCGTGGAGAGGGTTCTTTTGAGGGATTCGAGGTCCCAGGCTCTTGCTACGGATCCACCTGCCATTCCCTCTCAGACGGGCCTGTCTTCCATCATCCGGCCCCAGGGACAGCCTGCGCCTACGTCCCAGATGGTTCCCATGGAGGAACAGGACAATGTTCATCGTACTGTGCTGCTGCAGTCATCACACTAGGGTTATCCTGCCATCAGGCGGTCCCGCAGCCGGCCAGAATTCCAAAGCCTTGGTCCGGCGTCGGTTGTCGTCGCTTCTTCCCTGACGTCAGTGCGGCAGGGGTATAAAAGAGGCAGCCGATGCCATTTTCTTCAGTCTTTCTTGCTGCGTGGTGCCCGAAGCAGAAGTAGTTTGCAAGTGCCGGTCGGCCAGCTCCTGAGATTTCCGAACAGAATTTCAGCCGAAGTCGTCTTTAAAGCTAAGTACCCCGTTGGGGAAACTTTTCTTGCCTCAGTCCGATGTCAGACAAAGTTAATAATTGTATTACTTGTGGGAAGCAAATACCTCATAAGGATTTCCATTCCTATTGCATTCCTTGCCTAGGCCCTGACCACGACGTCTCTGGTTGTCAGTTTTGCGCTAGTTCAGTAAACGCACTATCAAGCGTCGGGCCAATACCGCCCAACATTATTTTGATAGAAGATTCAATTATATTATGTCGTCAGAGCATCCGACATCAGCTATGTACAAAAAAACGCAAGGATAAAGACAGGCAGCCTAGGCCTAGACAGGAAACAGAGGTCTCAGTTAGGCCTGCCACCGGATCCCCGGTACTCGGTGAGG
Source organism: Protopterus annectens (assembly GCF_019279795.1). NCBI lineage: Eukaryota > Metazoa > Chordata > Ceratodontiformes > Protopteridae > Protopterus > Protopterus annectens. The sequence goes on along the minus strand of NC_056748.1, from coordinate 919,342,041 downwards.
CGCCTACGCAGCCCCTGACTACCGCAGATTCAGAATTTTCGACTATCTCTTAGACAGAGACTACCGGGCCTCTGGAGCCCGATCCTCCTCTACACGCGGACGCCACCACGGCTGGCGACCTGGACACTAGGGACAGGCCTTTGGTTTCCAAAGGTGTATTTAAACCGACGACTCTCTCGGTTAAGTCCTACGCTAAATTAAAAGTGATGACTAAAGTTAAAAAACAGAGTCCACAGATTGCCACGCAGGCCCCTATGCCTAAAAATCAGATGCTTAAAATGGCGGAGGACTTGATTACCCTTATCAGAGGTTCACAACCGCCTCCTGACAAAGGCCTAGATTGGAGGTAGATTACCCTCCTCCTGATCAGGAATCTATTTCCTCAGCAGACTCAGAGGAACAGGATTACCCCTTCCCTTCTTATGAAGACTCTGATGCAGAGGAGTCTACCCCCTCTGTTTCTCCTCCTGAAGACTTTTCTTTTGGAGAAACCCTGCACACCATGAGAGAGCATTTCCAATGGAAATTCAAGATTATTCTGATTCCAAGAAAAGACTCCGGGAGTTTCTTTTTCTTCCTCAGCATAGACCCCTAGCTATTCCACCAGTCTTAGACATTCTGGATGATGTTTACAATGAATCTAGCCTAAATCTAGATTCCATACCACCAGCTCCTGTCAAGCCGGACAGATATTACAGAGTTCCTGACTCTCATAAGTTTTTGTATAAAAGCCCTCCAGCAGACCCAGAAACCATTTTCCATGGTCCCAAGGGGGTTAAGGCCTCTACAGCTAAAAATCCACTTCCAGCTGAAAGAGATTCCAGGGCATTAGAAAGATGGAGGAAAAAGGTGTACACGTCTCCCACTTTAGCCATGAGGGCATTAACTGCCAATTCCACATGATTCAATACCAGCAATACCTGCTTACTCAGTTAAAACAGAAAATGAGCCCTCAAACAGATCAGCCAGATTTCAAAGAAATACAAGATTTGTTGCATGCAGCAGAACAGGTAGGAAAGCATACCCTGCAATGTGGTTTTGATTCTTTGGAGGCCTCATGTAGAGCAGCTGTTACAGGATCTGTTATACGTAGGCATGCTTGGCTAAAAGAGCAAACTTTGCCAGAACATGTCAAAACAAAGCTACTGGATGCTCCACTGCAAAGGGATGCATTATTTGGTGTCAAGGCAGAGGAGGTTTTAAAGAAAATGGAAGAAAAAGCAAAATCAATGCAAACAGTTAAAGATTTTTTGCAGTTACAACTTCCACGCTTCAGCAGAAACTGGCCATCAAAGAACTGGCCCTTTCCTGCTACAGACAGACCCCAAAGGGGCAGGTACAGATGCCCTAGGGGCAGAGGCCAGACACAAGGCCCCTTTAGACCTAGACAATAGCAAGCAACATCTCAAAGAGGGGGAGATGACAGATCTCAACCCTTCAGGAAGCAAACACAATGACTTTCCTCTTCGCCTGCCAAGCAAGATTGCTCAGGCAGCACCTATAGGAGGAAAACTGGCTCTTTTCTCACAAAACTGGCACATCATAACAAGGACAAATGGGTTTTGGATATTATTACCAGAGGCTACAGATTTCATCTACACACTTTACCACGGATGAGAGGCATGCCAAATCTGCCAACAAACCAATGGGCAGAGGCTCAAAGACAAGTTACAGCCCTCATGGACTTGAAAGCAATTCAGGAGGTACCTATCAAAGAGCAAGGTCAAGGTTTTTACTCAAGACTGTTTCTTGTACCAAGAAAGGACAAAGCCTGGAGACCCATCTTAGACCTTTCAGTTCTAAACACTTATCTGGAGATTCCCAAATTCAAAATGCTCACTCTACAGCAGCTTCTTCCCATGCTGGGCAAGGAGTCTTAGCTGGTAACGTTGGACCTCCAATAGGCATACCTGCATGTCCCTATAAGACAAGATTGCAGAAGATACCTCAGATTTTTGGCAGGTACAACGCATTATCTATTCTCTGCACTGCCCTTTGGCTTATCTAGTGCGCCCAGAGTATTCACAAAATGCCTGGCATCAGTAATTGCATATTGCAGACAACAAGGGTTTCAAATTTATCCATATCTGGATGACTGCCTGATCCAAGCGGACAGCAAAGACATCCTACTACAGCATCTGGCTTTTGTAACAAAATTGCTAAGTTGCCTAGGGTACACAATAAACAAAGTCAAAATTAATACCCTCACAAGAAATAATTTTCCTGGGTGCCAGCTTGAATACAACGACCCAGATGGCTTACCTCATGCCAGACAAGAAAAATCAACTGGCTCAATACTTCAAAAAGATGGCAACTTTTACCCGGCTCACTGCAAGGAAATTCCTGCAGGCATTGGGGTACATGGCATCCTGCATTCAACTAATTGCACATGCAAGGCTACATATGAGAAAGCTACAGTGGTACCTGAAAAGTGTATGGTCTCCCTTTTGTACTACCTCCAGCAAAGCAAACCTTGACAACAGATTCATCAGACTATGCCTGGGGTGCACATATGGCAGGACAATGCATACAGGGCAAATGGTCTGCACACCAAAGTCATCTGCACATCAATCAAAAGGAGATGCTAGCCATGCAAAATGCACTAACAGCCTTCAAGGACTTTTTGCATCCAGGACAACTTCTAATAAGGACAGACAACACCACAGTAATGTGGTACATAAACAAACAAGGAGGAACTCACTCCTACCCATTATGCAGGCAAGCAATGGTCTTGTGGAACACAGCATTAGCTTACCAAGTACAGTTGCAAGCACAATTCCTGCCAGGAAAGGAAAATTTATTGGCAGACAAATTAAGCAGAAATTTGACAGATCCTCACGAATGGAGACTGCACCCACAAGTATTTGCAATGATAATTTAAACATGGGGTCCACCAGACATAGATCTGTTTGCCTCAACCAGCAATTGCCAGCTACAAAAGTTTTGCACAAGGGCTTATCCCCTGGCCTGGAAAGTGGATGCCCTTTTCATTCAGTTGGACAATGTTGTCAGTCTACGCCTTCCCTTCTCTGCCTCTACTGACAAAGGTACTACTGAAAGTCAGATCAGACAGACCACATATGATCCTCATTGCCCCAGACTGGCCACGTCAGCACTGGTACCCACTATTACAAAGCCTGACTCACAGCCCTCCATGGATGTTACCTCAATTCCCCAAACTCTTAACACAACATAACTCTCAGATCCTTCACAGCCAACTCAGAACCTTAAACCTAGCTGCATGGAAGATACCTTGAATTACCAATCTACTCTCCTCTCAAAGGATGTCCTGAATGTCATTCTGGAGGCCAGGAGGCCCAGCACCAGAAAAACTTATTCAGACAAATGGAAATGTTTTTGTGCATGGAATCAAGCCAAAGGTCTAGATCCTCCCATCCCAAACATTCCACAAATACTGCAATATCTGTCTGAGATGCTACACAAAGGACTTTCTTTTTCATCTATAAAGATCCATGCTTCAGCAATTTCAGCTCATGATACGGATCCTTCCATTTTTTCTCACCCTTTACTAAGGCAGTTTCTCAGAGGGGGCAAAAAACATAAGACCCCCCCAGAAAACCACCAACTCCAGCTTGGGATCTAAATTTTGTGCTAGAAAAACTAACTTCCTCCTTTCGAACCTGCCTTTACAGTGGATCTGCAACATTTATCATGGAAAACAGCTCTACTGCTGGCAATCACCTCAGTACGCAGGGTCTCAGAATTGCAGGCGCTTATGGCAGTGGAACCTTTCCTCATTTTCCATCAGGACAGAGTATCTTTAAGAACCAACCATTCCTTCATGCCAAAGGTAGATTCCAGTGTGGCTCTCAACCAGACCATACACCTGCCCACCTTTTATCCAAATCCACAGAACAAAGGGGAACAACTCCTTCACTCTTTGGACATTCACAGACAGCTACATTACTATTTGGACAGGACAAAGGCTTTCAGAAAATCTGACCAACTTTTTGTATCCTATGCAGTAGGGTCAGAGGGTAAACCTATTTCCAAACAGACCATCCCCAAATGGATAGCTCATTGTATCCGCTTTTGCTACTCTCACCATGGGAAACCAGTGCCTGCTAGCATTTAGGTCTCATTCTACCAGGACTGCAGCAACCTCAGCAGCCTTCCTCCGAGGAGTCCCAACAAAGGGCATTCTGGAGGCAGCCACCTGGAGTTCAGTGCACACCTTCACCAAACATTACCATCTTCCTCTATACTCAAAATCCAGGGCTGGCTTCGCCACTGCAGTTCTGCAGGGCATCCTAGCTGCACCCAACACAGTATAGCTCCTTCCACCCAACCTTAGCTTTGGGACTCAACCCAAGTGTGATGACTGCAGCAGCATAGTACGATGAACATAGTACAGTTTTGTACCTACCATAAATGTAGATGTTAGAGTACATATGCTGCTGCAGTCCAGGTTACCCTTCCTCCATCCCCACTTTCTAGCAGTGTTTTCCTCCATCTACAGGTTCAACAACCTCTCTGGATATATGTCTATATGGTGTATTTGCTTACAGCTACCACTTCTGTTTATCCTCTTATGTATGTTTTGCAAACCATTTATGTTGCCTTACTAGTTTGGGGCACCTGACATCTGGGGCAAGAAAAACTGAAGAAAATGGTGTCGGCTGCCTCTTTTATACCTCTGCCACACTGACGTCAGGGAAGAAGCGACAACAACCGATGCCGGACCAATGCTTTGGAATTTTGGCAGACTGCGGGGACCGCCTGACGGCAGGATAACCCTAGTATGATGACTGCAGCAGCATATGTACTCTAACATCTACATTTATGGTAGGTACAAAACTGTACTCTGTTGTGAGCCCTCCTCGGACAGTCCCCCGAGGAGGTCCCTCAGAAACGAAAGTGCAAGAGGAGGCACTTTGACTCACCCAAGTCCCTCACAGAAGACACGGACTTGGAGGAAGGGGAAGGTTCCCCCAGGTCACCCCCCTGAAGACATCTCCTTTAGAGACATTATGGAAATGCTTCGTATTAGAGGGGGGTGGTCATCCCAAAAGCCTTCCTCAGATGAGTCTGTCTTTCTGGAGGCATTCGACGCAGGCCCATCTACCTCTTGGGTGTCCCCTCCCGACGATCCTGGTGGACCTCATAACTACCAGGGCATGGAAGGAGCCGGACACTGTGGAGCCAATACCCAAGAGACCGGACAAGATTCTCAGCCCCCCCACAGACAGGACAGTTTGGAGCAAAGGTGCCCCTGTAGATGCCATGGTGGTGGCAGCTACCACCAAGAAGGAATTAGCACAGGAGAGTTCCTTGGTACATCCTCCAGACAAGGAGTCTCAGACGATGGACCACCTTGGAAAGTGAATGTTCGCTTCAGCGACCTTCTCTGTAAGATCACTGAACTATATGGCACACGTGATTAGACTCCAGCTGCACCTAATCGGAGTACGCTGGGTCACCCCCAGAGTCCATGTCGGCTGAGGACAAACCGACCTTCTTGGCACGAATGGCCACTCTTAAGTCTGTCACAAACACCTCTATGCGGCTTCTCTCCCATGCCACGGAGGGAGCGGCTAGAGCCAGTGGAACAGGCATTGTCTTAGGACGACAGGCCTGGCTCCGTCTCTGCGACTTTGCGGAACCCTTCAAGGCGTCCTTCGCAAATGCCCCCTTTGATGGTTCTACACTTTTTGGCAAAACCGTCTGCGATACGCTGCTCCAGAGCGAGAAGGACGGGAAAACGTTTGCTGTCTGGATCCGCTTCTCGGCTCCTCAGAGGTCCTTCTCCAGGAACCAAAGAGGACAGAAGAAGATGTGGTTCCGGAAATCCCAACAATCCCGTTTCGCTCAGGATCCCTCGTCCTTCAGAGGCAGAGGAGGACAGGGTGGACACCGGCCCAGAGGGGGGGGGCAGAAGAATTTCAGGTCGAGGAAACCCTTTTCCGATCTACCCGCGCAGCAACCCTGAGGGGTTGCCCGACTGCTCCTCTCTGGAGGCAGTCAGGGGGCGCTTCTCGGAGCATCTAGCACATTGGGAGTCGATTACGACAGATTGCTGGGTGCTCCGGATCATATCCAGAGGTTACTCAATTCCATTCCTAAATTCTCCTCCCCGGTCGGGGCGCCTCCCTGATGTACCACCCAATCAGAGGGAGGTAGCAACCTTAGAAATAAAAGAGCTGCTCGAAAAAAGAGCCATCCAGCACGCCCCCCCCCCAGGTCAATCTGGATTAGGCTTTTACTCAAGGTTCTTTTTGGTGCTAAAAAAGATGGGGGACTTACGGCCAATTCTCGACCTCTCCATACTGAACCTGTCAGTTGCCAAAGAGAAGTTCCGGACGGTCACCATTCAATCCATTGTCCCTCTATCACAGGAGAACGACTGGATGTGCTCCATAGACCTCAAGGATGCGTACTACCATATTGTAATGGACAGGCGATCCAGGAGGTTTTTCCGCTTTTGGCTGGGAGCCAGCCACAGTCAGTTCAGGGTCCTACCCTTTGGTCTTACCACAGCCCCCAGGGTGTTCACCAAGGTCATGGCAGTTGTAGCGGCCCACCTAAGGCTTCAGGGAATACAGGTCTTTCCTTACCTGGATGAGTGCTCCTAGCCGCCCCCACCAGGCATCTACTATGTTCAGTGAGAGACTATTTCCTACATCTCGCCCGCTATCTAGGGATCATGATCAACCACAAGAAATCCTCCCTTCAGCCTACTCAAATTTTGGATTTCATAGAGGCCAGGATAGACACAATTCAGTCCAAAGTCTTTCTGATGTCGGACAGACTTCGCAATCTAAACCTCCATGTTTTGGCTATTCTTCAGTCCTCAGGCCCTCCAGCGGAGTTAGTCCTGAGGGCTCTGGGGTCCATGGCAGCAGCCATCAACTTGTTTCTGCTTGCACGTCTGAATATGAGAATTCTCCAGTGGACCTTACAGGTCCAGTGGTCCATTCTGCTTCATCCCTTGTCTGCCCCTATTCCTCTCAGCAGGGTTTGCAGGGAATCTCTACTTTGGTGGCTCCATTCCAAGCATCTCCAGGAAGGGCGCTCCTTCTCCATGTCCCCACCCCAAGTCACAGTGACCACGGACGCGTCTCGCCTCGGGTGGGGTGGCCATTGTATGGGCAGAACTGTCCAAGGCATGTGGACTCGCACAGAGACCTTTTGCATATCAGTGTCCTAGAGATGAGGGCGGTGCTTCTAGCATTGCAAGCTCTCCATGCCCTTCTTCCTCTAGGGACTATTGCAATTCAAACAGACAACATGTGGTCTGGTACATCAACAAGCAAGGGGAACCAGATCTTATCCACTTTGCCGAGAGGCCATGAGAGTGTGGGGAATGGGCGATATCCACCAACCGCCTTCTCATAGGAACGCACATACCGGGTCGGTCAAACATCCTTGCGGACAAGCTGAGTTGGACTATCCTCTCACCCTATGAGTGGTCTCTGAACCCTTTAGTAGCGAAACAGATTTCCTCAGATGGGGTCAACCTTGTTGCGATCTGTTCGCGTCGCCTTCAACCACAAAGTGCAGCGAGTTTTTCGCTCTAATTCCCCTACCAGGGGAAAACCGCAGACACGCTCTGGTTCATGCTTGGCCATCCGGTCTTCTTTATGCTTATCCTCCTCTTCCGTTGATGACAAAATTCTTACAGAAAGCTCGTCTGTTGGGGAGCAGAGTTATCCTCATAGCCCTATTCTGGCCTCGTCAAACATGGTTCCCATGCCTACAGTCTCATCTAGTGCATCCTCCCTGGATGTTAGATCCCCTTCCGGATCTGATTTCTCACCCCATGGGATTGAGGACCCCCGACCTGGACAACCTCAAGCTCTCGGCTTGGTTGATCCAGTTCCCTTGATGGCTAGGACACCCGGTATCTCATCCTCAGTTAAAGCTATTCTGGTGGCTGCTCATAAGCCTTCTACTAGAATAGTTTACAAGAGTAAATGGAAACGTTTTTCTATCTGGGTGGAGCATAGGAATTTGGACCCTTTTACGGCTCCTATTCCAGCAGTCCTCGATTTTTTTATCCTAAATCTTCCATCAGGGGGCTAGTTCTTCAACTGTTAAAGTTCAACTGGCAGCAATTTCTCACTTTCACATTGGAAACAAATTTGGGCCCCTAGCATCATCTAAGATCTGCAAGACCTTTCTGAAAGGTACCTTTCTTTTGAGACCCCCTGTTAAGGAAACAGTTCTTCCATGGGATTTAACCCTAGTTCTCTAGGCTCTGACTGGTCCCCCCTTTGAGCCCGCAGCTTCGGTCGACTTGAAGTATGTATCTTGGAAAACTGCCTTCCTGATTGCTGTTACTTCAGCTAGAAGAATATCTGAGCTTCAGGCGCTTTGCAGTAAGCCCCCCATACATCATTTTTCATAATCCCTCCTTTCTGCCTAAAGTGGCTTCCGAAGCCAACATCATCCAATCTATCAACCTGCCTGTCTTCTTCCCTAATTATCACAACAAAGGAGAATGTAGACTCCATTGCTTGGATGTACATAGACAGTTACGATTTTACCTACACAGAACGGCTGTTTTTCGAAAATCAGAACAGCTGTTTGTCTCATTTGCTAAGTCCCGTCTGGGAAACCAGTGACTAAGATAACCTTAGCTAGGTGGATTTCACAATGCATTCTTCTCGCATACAGAAGCTCTGGTCGACCTGAGCCCATGCGGGTTCGGGCACATTCTACCCATTCTGTGGCTGCTTCTGCGGCCTTCTGGTCCAGGGTTCCTTTGGATGACATTTGTTCAGCTGCTACTTGGGCTTCCTCTCACACTTTCATTGCACATTATAAATTGGATCTGATTTCCAGAGGAAGGGTGTCCTTTGGCTCTGCAGTGCTCTGGAATATCCTTCCATAAGGGCCTCCCAAGTTGTTGGTAGCTGGGGACTCTGTCCCACAGGTTGCTGATCAAATGAAGTTAACTACTTCAGGTAAAGAAGTTATGTACTCACTATAACGTTCCATCTGAGTAGGTAACTTCATTTGTCTGCAACCAACCCTCCCTCCCCCTGACCTGTAAGTTTGTCCATGAAGGATCATGGTATGTCACTTCTCAGATGACATCAGGTTCGGATGTTCAGGTAGTTTCCTTGTGTTATGGTAATGTTCTGGAATACTATAGCAAACTCGATCTGAGGGTTAGAGGGAGGTAGCAGGGCATTATGGGTAGGGGGAGGAGCTTGGATCTTTTGCTAGGAAAGCTGCCGGCTGGAGTCCGAATCGGATCTGATACCCACAGGTTGCAGACAAATGAAGTTACCTACTCAGATGGAGCGTTATGGTGAGTAAATTAACTTTTCTCATATGCTTAAATATCAACAGCATGTTATGGGATTATTGAAACCGAAAATTATGTTGATTTCTGATTGTGTGGAAAGTAAAGAATTACAGGAATTATTGCATGCAGCAGAACAGGTTGGAAAGCATACTTCATCCAGGACAACTACTGATAAAGATGGACAAACACCATGGTTATGTGGTACATAAACAAATGGGGGTACACATTCCTACCCCCTTTGCAGACTAGCCATGGCATTGTGGAACACAGCCTTGACTTACCAAGTGCATCTTCAAGCTGAATTCCTGCCAGAAAAACAAAATACCCTGGCAGACGACCTAAGCAGAAATCTTATGGACCCGCACGAGTGAAAACTGGATCCACAAATCTACAGCATGGTAACACAGAAATGGGGGAGCCCAGACCTAGATCTATTTGCCTCTCCCCAAAATTATCAACTGGACAAATTCTGCACAAGGACTTATCACAGACAAGCATGGAAAGTGGATGCCCTATCCTTCCGTTGGAAGAACCTGTCAGTCTGTGCCTTTCCCCCTCTGCCTCTTGGATCTTACTAAAGGTCAGACAGGAAAAAACAAAAATGATCCTAATTGCTCCGGACTGGCCTCGCCAGCAGTGGTACCCAATTCTAAGGAGTATGTCTCAACTCACTCCTTACTCAAATACCTCATCTATTGTCTCAGCAGAACAATCAAATTCTGCACACTCAGCTCCAAACTCTGAACCTTGCAGCATGGCTGATCATTTAATTATTCAAACAACACCTCTCAGTAAATCTGTGATGGATGTCATTTTGGAAGGCCTAGTACTAGAAAATCTTATATGATAAATGGAAGAGATTCTGTGCTTGGAACCAAGCACAAGGAACAGACGCAGCAAAACCAAATATCCCTCAGATTTTACAATTCTTGACTGAGATGCTTTACAAGGGCCTATATTTTTTTTCATTAAAAATCCATACCTCTGCCATCTCGGCTCATTGCAACACGGAGCCTCCCATCTTTTCTCATCCTCTGCTAAAACAGTATCTTATAGGGGCCAAAAAACTTAAGGCCTCCCAGAAGACCACCAACTCCTGCAATGGACCTCAATTTTGTGCTGGAAAAACTCTTCCTGCCTCCTTTTGAACCAGCAGCTACTGTGGATATAAAATCTTTATCTTGGAAAACAGCTTTCCTTTTGGCAATCACTTCAGCAAGAAGGGTTTCAGAACTACAGGCTCTCATGGCTGTGGAGCCTTTTATTACATTTTACCAGGATAGGGTGTCTCTCAGGACCAATCCTTCCTTTATGCCTAAGGTGGTATCCAGTGTGGCTCTTAACCAAACTGTTCACCTGCCAACATCTTACCCAAATCCGCAGAACAAGGGGGAGCGAATTCTGCATTCATTGTACGTACACAGACAACTAAGATTCTACTTAAACAGGATCATATCTCTAAGAAAGTCTGAGCAACTACTGGTGGCATTTGCTTCAGGATCAGAGGGGAAGGCTATATCAAAGCAGACTATTTCTAAGTGGATATGCCACTGCATTCATTTCTGCTACTTGCACCTTGGTAAACCTGTGCCCAAGGGAATCGGGTCACATTCCACCAGGGCTGCCTCTACCTCAGCAGCCTTTCTCAGAGGAGTACAACCAAAAACATTCTAGAAGCTGCTACTTGGAGCTCTGTTCATACCTTCACAAAGCATTATCATTTGCCTCTCTTCTCCAAATCCAGGGCAGGCTTTGCCACTCCCATTTGAGGGGCACCTGACATCTGGGGCAAGAAAAACTGAATAAAATGGCATTGGCTGCATGTTTTATACCCCTGACAACCTGACAGCATGAAAGAGGAGACAGCAACTGACACAGGACCCAAGACTTTGTTATTCAGGTCAACTGAGGGCAACCTGCCAGCAGATTACCCAAATGTAATGAGTGCAACAGTGACTACACTTGAACATCTACATTTATGGTAAGTGTGCACAACTGTACTTTTCTTACACAGGCATATACTCTTTAATACCATTTCTGGTATACTTTTTCTTTTTTTCTCCCTTCTGTCAAAAAATAATTAAATAAACTTTCCATGTGTTGCTGTGTCTGACAAAGGACCCTCTGGTTTTAAAAAATGCCATAAGTGTGGGCATAAATTGCCCCGTTCAGATGCCCATACTCTGTATGTTTGTTTGGGCCTGGACCATCTTTAAATAGATGATCCAGTATGTAAAAACTTTAACCCTAGAGCTTTAGTGGAAAGAAAGAACAAATTGATCTTTAAAGGGTTTCTTCATCGTGGGGGGTCCATAATGGCTGCTCAGTGAGTAATAGCTTGTTTCTAGCTCTCCCAGTGTGAAAACAGAAACTCAACAGAGAAAGCCAGTAGACTTGTGTCTATGGGTGAATTTCAGTAATTGGCTAGTAAGTACACTGCCTGGATGCCAGGAATAAAGAAGTACAGAAGACCTGGAAAAGAAAATCAGGTCTGTATCAGCTTATCGAAAGCTGATAACATCGAACGCTAGTTGATCGACCACAAAAGGTCGAACAACCAAAATAGCGAAGACACAGAACAGAGATTGTTTTCCAGGGGGAAAAATTCTCTGTTCGCAAAAAAATAAAAAATAAAACACAACATAAAGTGGGGGGCTTCACCCCCAAACACCCTGATGTGGGGGGCTGTGCCCCCCACACCCCCTTACTTAAATATACCATATATCGCACCACAGTGGAGGAAATGGCAAACTCCCGACAACGTTCCAGCTATTTTTTTTCTCTGGGAAAAAAAATCACTGTTCCGTGTCTTCGCTATTTTGGTTGTTTGACCTTTAGCAGTTGATCAGCTAGCGTTCAATGTTATCAACTTTCAATAAGCTGATATAGAGCCAAGAAAATTAGCTACAAAAAGTGAGGAAAAAACACTAAGGAGAGTTCTGAAGCTGTTCAGCAAAAAGTAATACAACCTTCACACATGACTTCCAATAACTTACAGGATGATACAAGACAACTGCATGCAGACCTGGTTAAAATAAAATGCTGATACAGTATATCAACACAAACAACAAAAGCCTGGAACAAATGGAAGAAGCTTTAAACAGATATTCAAATGAGATGATAAAGATGCAAAAATCAGAGGTCAAAATGAAGAAAAGGCTGGCTGAATATGAGACCGCTCAGGAAGAGAGATTTCAAAAAATAACAGAATTAGAGGGCAAAGCACATAGGGAAAACTTGAGATTTTCAGCTGTACCAGAGAAGCTGGAAGGAACAGACTGCATTAAATTTACGAAAGCACAAATAAGCAACTGGACTGGTATTCCACAGCAGGACTTGTTATTTGAATGGGCACATTGTGTGTATGCTCCAAATTTAGCTATAAGAAAGCAACCCAGACCTTTAATAGTAAGGATGCAATCCTACCAGCCTAGAGAGTTTTTGTCAAAACTGTGGCAGAAGGACAAAATACTAAAAGTAGGAGACAGCAGAGAGTTTATGGAGAATGACTACTCATTGTATACCAGGCAAAAGAGAAGTAAATTCATTCTATTCAGATATTGTTGAGACGCAGGTGTGAGATTCAAACTGCTGTATCCAGCTGTCTTCAGGGTATTCTTCCCTGGAGGGACAAAATCATTTTTTGATGAAGTGCATGCCAAGGAGGAAATACAAAAGTTTGTCCAACAAAAACTGAGCTGTGAAACAGAAGGAGATTCAATATCTTGTTTCTCTGGTAATAAAAAACAGACTAGAGAGAAGGAAGGGAGAACAAGAGTTGAAGAATCGAGAGTACATTGGAAATGAAGTGGAGACAGGATTTGGGTTATGGAGAACAGTAATAAAATCAGTAACCTAATGTGGGATTACAGTGTAATAATTATATTTGTGAAATGTGACAGCACGAGAAAATCTGGAAATATTGGACTTCAGAAATTGTTTGCTGAGTGGGAAACTCTAAAGTATATGTCCTAATTCATGTTAATGTTCGGAAAATGCTCGGAAAACCTTTCTTTATCAAATTCACATGTTCTTTCCAGGTGTCTCCTGTAGCATAGCTATTTACATTCTGCATTTTTTTAATATAATTCACTACTTTTTCTTTTTTATATTTATCTGTAAGACCATTCAGATTTAAAAGTCATTACAGAAAGCATCATTTTCTTGTATAGTTATTTTTACAATAAACACTAAATGTTCGTAGAGCAAAGCAATGGAAGGGATACAGTCAAACCAAGTATGCACGTAGATCCAAACAGCAAAAAATCCAGAGTCTTCAAAATAGCAAAAACCAGGTTTATTCGGACATGACGAGGTGAGCGCTTTCGCTAAAATAGCTTCATCAGACCTTGTTACACTTCACTCAATAAAACAAGTGATTTATATACAAAAAAAGGCGCCAATAAAACTAGCACTCATTAAAGGGATATGAACCTAAAAACAACTCTAAAACGCAAATTGTAAGACATAACAAAATAGATATGTATGTGTATTTAAAACATATAAAAAACATGCAAATAAAAAGTCATTTGTGAATCCTAAGCCTTCTAGACTTTAACAATGGACGTATAGGGACTTTGCCATTGAGTCCAGGTGGCACATCAGCCCTAAATTTAATGATCCAATTGATCTCACGGACTTCTGTGTGGTTCTCAATGTCACCCCTCCTATGTGTTCTGGAGATTTGTTCTAAGATCCTAAACCTGAACTCATGATTAAAACCACAATCTTTAGTGTGTTTAGCAAGTGCATTGAAAAGATGACCTTTCCTGATATGGTAGGCATGTTCACGAATCCTGTCTCTGAGCACCCGATTCGTTTTGCCTACATAGTAGGCTGGACATCCTGTACAAGATGCTAAATATACCACATCCTTTGACATGCAACTGCCCCTGACACGGATGGTATAGACACCAGTCCCATGAGGATACCTAAAAACGGGATCACTGTGAACATAAGAACAAAAGTTACACTTGTGACAGGGTACCATATATGGTCCCTCTGTAGACAAACTAAAAGAACGTGCTCTAGGGTAACATAACAAGTGCTTGAGGTTCTTTTTATTACGGTACACAAATCTAGGTCTGTCTCCAGTAAATTCTTTGACAATAGGATCTACTGACAATACATGCCAGTGTTTAATGAGGACATCTTTAATGGTGCCAATATCTCTAGTGTAATATATAGGGAACATCACATTGTTGCCATGTGAAGAAAAGTCATGAGGCTGTTGTGCAGGCCTATCATCTGTGTAGAATCCAGAGGCGCCTTCAGAGAAATATGGCATGGCTCTATTTTGTCTTAGGGTGGTGATAGCTTCCATCCCTTTACTGAGATCTAGAGCACTATAGCCACGTTCTCTAAATCTCTTACCCAAGTCCTCTAACCCTGTGGTAAAATTGGAATCACATGGTATGTATCTAGATAGACGCATAGACTGTCCACGAACTATGTTGCTGTAGACATAACCAGGATGCATACTGGAGCGATGTAACAAGGTGTTCCTGTAGCTGGATTTACGATACAACCCTGTGTTGACAATCCCTCCTGGTAACTTTTCCACATACACATCTAAAAATGGAATACTGATGTGAGACCACTCCATTGTAAAATTAAGGAACCACAAGGAGCTATTAATTTGTCTAAAAAAATCATTCAATTGTGTAGGTGTACCTCTCCAAACCAAAAATAGGTCGTCCACAAAACGCCTATAAAAAGGTACAAATAGTTTGTATAACTCATTCTGAAAAAGATGTTGGTGTTCCCATTCAGCCATTACTAGGTTGGCGTAGCTATTGGCACACGAAGTGCCCATAGCTACGCCATCCCGTTGTAGAAAAAGTTGTTCCTGGAAACAAAAAATGTTTGATTCAAGAACAATACCCAGCAGTAAAATAACTGGGTCAATGTCTAAATTAATAGAAGAATCTAGTCTCCTTAAATAGGTGCCAATCATGTCAAGCCCTTCAACATTGGGTATCACCGTAAACAGGGACTGTACATCCATTGTTACCCAAAGTAAATCATCTACATTTGTACAAGAACTCACAAACCCATAGAAATCTAATAAGAATTGTTTAGTATCTCTGAGGATGAAGGTGTTAGCTTCAACCAAAGGTCTTAATTGAGCTTCAACAAAAATGGAGAGAGGTTCAGTGGACCACCCCCTACCTGCAACTATCGGCCTCATAGGAGGTGCCACAGGGTCTTTGTGAATCTTGGGGAGGCCTTGGATGATCGGTAAAAGTGGATGTGCTACATAAAGAAAGTCATGTAGCACTTGATCTATAACTCCATTCGTGAGTAATGTTGAAAGTGTAGATTGTACTCTATAAATGATGGTATCTACTCTGTTCTCAGAGATGGGTTCATAGAACCTCTCATCCATCAACATGTGTGTCATATCAGTCTGGTACCTGGCTACATCAAAAACGACTATTCCTCCCCCTTTATCCAGGGCTTAATCACAATGTCGTGGTTATTGCGCAAAGTATTCAATGCTTCTCTTTGTTTAAAACTCAAATTGTGCCTGTACTTGTTACCTGGGGTATATCTCCCTGCCATATTATAAATATCATCCTCCACTAGTTTGCTGTAAGCAGCAACTAGCGGATGTACAGGTGGAACAAATGTACTCGGTTTCTTGAGGACTCCGTTGTATACCAAGGGGCCTGACTCTTTAAAGAAAATCTTTAAAGAGAGATTCCTAATAAACAATTTAAAATCCTTCAAGGTTTCCTCAAACCTACTATTCATACTAGGAATGAAAGTAAGGCCTTTAGAAAGTACTTGTAACTCATAACAACTCAAATTATAACTAGACAAATTAAATACTAACTCTGTTTTTTCCTTTCCCACATTTTCTTGATACTCCGGTTGGAAGATGTGTCCGGAGATAACTTCCTCTTGTGACGCCCCCTGCTGTTGGAGCGGGTCCTCTCCTCTCTGGTGTATGTTTTTATGGGAAAAGGGGATTTGTTACTGAAAGACTGTGTGGAACCCGCTGGTAATGCAGTAACAGTCCCATTCCCATTGTTAGAGGGTTCACCATCCCTACCCACAGTCGAACTAAAGGTTTTCCTTCGAACAACAGGTTCGGAGGGTGAGGAACGTGTCCTCTCATTGCTATCTAAGTGTGTAATCACAGTGTCGTTGTTCGAAGGAAAACCTTTAGTTCGACTGTGGGTAGGGATGGTGAACCCTCTAACATACACCAGAGAGGAGAGGACCCGCTCTAAAGGCCTTACTTTCATTCCTAGTTGTTCCACCTGTACATCCGCTAGTTGCTGCTTACAGCAAACTAGTGGAGGATGATATTTATAATATGGCAGGGAGATATACCCCAGGTAACAAGTACAGGCACAATTTGAGTTTTAAACAAAGAGAAGCATTGAATACTTTGCGCAATAACCACGACATTGTGATTCCCTGGATAAAGGGGAGGAATAGTCGTTTTTGATGTAGCCAGGTACCAGACTGATATGACACACATGTTGATGGATGAGAGGTTCTATGAACCCATCTCTGAGAACAGAGTAGATACCATCATTTATAGAGTACAATCTACACTTTCAACATTACTCACGAATGGAGTTATAGATCAAGTGCTACATGACTTTCTTTATGTAGCACATCCACTTTTACCGATTATCCAAGGCCTCCCCAAGATCCACAAAGACCCTGTGGCACCTCCTATGAGGCCGATAGTTGCAGGCAGGGGATGGTCTACTGAACCTCTCTCCATTTTTGTTGAGGCTCAATTAAGACCTTTGGTTGAAGCTAACACCTTCATCCTCAGAGATACTAAACAATTCTTATTAGATTTCTATGGGTTTGTGAGTTCTTGTACAAATGTAGATGATTTACTTTGGGTAACAATGGATGTACAGTCCCTGTTTACGCTGATACCCAATGTTGAGGGGCTTGACATGATTGGCACCTATTTAAGGAGACTAGATTCTTCTATTAATTTAGACATTGACCTAGTTCTTTTACTGTTGGGTATTGTTCTTGAATCAAACATTTTTGTTTCCAGGAACAACTTTTCTGGATGGCGAGTATGGGCACTTGCAATAGCTACGCCAACCTAGTAATGGCTGAATGGGAACACCAACATCTTTTCATAATGAGTTATACAAACTATTTGTACCTTTTATAGGCGCTTTGTGGACCTATTTTTGGTTTGGAGAGGTACACCTACACAATTGAATGATTTTTTTAGACAAATTAATAGCTCCTTGTGGTTCCTTAATTTTACAATGGAGTGGTCTCACATCAGTATTCCATTTTTAGATGTGTATGTGGAAAAGTTACCAGGAGGGATTGTCAATACAGGGTTGTATCGTAAATCCAGCTACAGAAATACCCTGTTACACCGCTCCAGCATGCATCCTGGTTATGTCTACAGCAACATAGTTCGTGGACAGTCTATGCGTCTATCTAGATACATACCATGTGATTCCAATTTTACCACAGGGTTAGAGGACTTGGGTAAGAGATTTAGAGAACGTGGCTATAGTGCTCTAGATCTCAGTAAAGGGATGGAAGCTATCACCACCCTCAGAGAAAATAGAGCCATGCCATATTTCCCTGAAGGCCTCTGGATTCTACACAGATGATAGGCCTGCACAACAGCCTCATGACTTTTCTTCACATGGCAACAATGTGATGTTCCCTATATATTACACTAGAGATATTGGCACCATTAAAGATGTCCTCATTAAACACTGGCATGTATTGTCAGTAGATCCTATTGTCAAAGAATTTACTGGAGACAGACCTAGATTTGTGTACCGTAATAAAAAGAACCTCAAGCACTTGTTATGTTACCCTAGAGCACGTTCTTTTAGTTTGTCTACAGAGGGACCATATATGGTACCCTGTCACAAGTGTAACTTTTGTTCTTATGTTCACAGTGATCCCGTTTTTAGGTATCCTCATGGGACTGGTGCCTATACCATCCGTGTCAGGGGCAGTTGCATGTCAAAGGATGTGGTATATTTAGCATCTTGTACAGCATGTCCAGCCTACTATGTAGGCAAAACGAATTGGGTGCTCAGAGACAGGATTCGTGAATATGCCTACCACATCAGGAAAGGTCATCTTTTCAATGCACTTGCTAAACACACTAAAGATTGTGGTTTTAATCATGAGTTCAGGTTTAGGATCTTAGAACAAATCTCCAGAACACATAGGAGGGGTGACATTGAGAACCACACAGAAGTCCGTGAGATCAATTGGATCATTAAATTTAGGGCTGATGTGCCACCTGGACTTAACGGCAAAGTCCCTATACGCCCATTATTAAAGTCCAGAAGGCTTAGGATTCACAAATGACTTTTTATTTGCATGTTTTTTATATGTTTTAAATACACATACATATCTATTTTGTTATGTCTTACACCTATGCTTAGAGTTGTTTTTAGGTTCATATCCCTTTAGAGTGCTAGTTTTATTAGTTTTGTATATAAATCACTTGTTTTATTGATTGAAGTGTAACAAGGTCTGATGAAGCTATTTTAGCGAAAGCGCTCACCTCGTCATGTCCGAATAAACCTGGTTTTTACTATTTTGAAGACTCTGGATTTTTGTTGTTTGATCTACTGCATACTTGGTTTGACTGTATCCCTTCCATTGCTTTTCACGCTTTGCTCTCTAACATTTAGTGTTTATTGCTTCATTTTTGCTGTTCTTAGTAGAGCATTTACTCCGGTTGGTCTTTTTGTTATATAGTTATTTTTACCACTTTTTATATATAACTGCTCTTTTGCTAAATGTCTAGTTCCAACTTTTGTTACCTGTACACTGTTCGGCAGGTTGGTCTTTTACACAGTTTCACGTCATATCCATTTGTGCCTATGTCACATCTTACATAACTTTTTTGTTTTTTTGAAAGCCTTCCAACAGACCCCCCAAAAAAACCCCTCCAAACAGCAAGTCATTTTAATGACTGTGTTGTGCTCATCTAATATACATAAAAGGCCGTCCATCTTTTGACTATTGCATTTTACAGTAAGCTTGAGAATTTCCAACCCCACATTATCAAAAATGTAATGCAAGTCTCAAAAATTCAGGGTTGAAACTACCCCTATTAGGATATCTCGACAGTCTTAACCCTTTAGGGACTTGCCACAACTCAGTATTTCTTTTCAGGTAACTATTTTCCATCTTTAACTTTTTAAACACCAACAAGGTTTTCTCAAAATCTCTTGACTGTTCTTCCAATGAAAGGATTAAATGAAAACATACTTATTAAAGGTGTTTAAGGTTAAAGAATTAAGGGTTTAAATCTGTATATGGTTATTTAATTTTTATTTAGGTTTTGTAGTATGTTTTTAAACTTGTTACTTTAAATTTATGGGTTGTTAATTTAATATGATAATTGTTGTTTTATTGTATATGTACTTAAGGGAAGCTATGATGTAATTTATTGTTCTGAAGAAGTCCCTAATATTCATTGGGACAAAAGCGTTTGACCAAAGTGTTCAACAATGTAGAAGCTGGATTTATCCCTCCGTTGGCTATACCTTCTTTTTTGTATCTTTTTGGTTTCTGGTTATTATGTCCTAGTCAATTTCTCCGTTCTTTTTTTTCCCTCAGCCAATCCCCTTCCACCAGACTGTCTTCGGTTTCTCTATCAGATTGCCTCCATGCAGGCGTGAAGACCAACTGCAAAAATGCTACTTAATATACATATTTGCAAGTGCTAGAAAAAAAGCCTTATGATATTCAATATTATTTTTCATTAACTTGCTCTCTGTCTTAAAACAAAAGTCCTTAATCAGTCATTTCCTCCTGCAAGAATGAAAAAAGCACATTTGAACTCTTGTCTCATGCCCCCTTAACCAGGCTCCCTTTTTCCTTTTTGTTATTACATTGCCTAAGTTTCTCAAAACTGCACAAGAAAAAGTGAAGAGGGGAGAAAAATAAAAACACCTGCTTACAATCCCCATTACAGCCAAAAATAGCATGCAAAGAAAATCATCCAACACAGACACAGTACTATTAAGAAAATAGTGTTTTCTTTACTTAGTTAGCATTCTCCACCCTCTCTTCCCTCCCCTAAGCATTTTCCAAACATTATAGGTTCATAGGGTTGGGAGTGTGGCCTAATGGTTAAAGTGTTTGCCTTAAAAACACAAGGTGCAGTGTTTGAGTCTCACAAGGGATAATTGGCTAGGCTTAAAATGGCTCGCAAGGGCAGTTAGCTTAGTACTAATCTATGAACCTATTAAAAATTATGGGAGAAAAAGCTTTCAGCAAGTAATATTATTTATAGGTGGAGACTGGAATTTGGTTTGCAACAGTGAAAATGTATGTGTCTGGGGGCCTAGAATGGAAAATATAACAAAGGAGGGTAGATTTATGAAGAAATTTATGAAAATGCTTTGCATGGAAGATGTGAATTCAGTACCAGGAGTTCGGAGTGAATTTATATATTACTCAGAGATACAAAAACTGGGCTAGGCTACATAGATTTTATATCTCTCAGGAACATGTGCATTTAACTGAAGTTCTTGAAGTGCACCAAATAACTATTTCAGATCATGCACCAATAATAACTAAAATAAATACGCAAGGTAATGAAATAAAAATGAGACCCTGCCGCTTTCCCACCTATCATTTGAAAAGAGTGAAATTTAAGGAATGGGTTGTGGAATTTATTCAGGAGCTACTAGAGAAGACAGAATTATCTTCTGAAAACATAGCTAAGGAGTGGGATAAATTTAAAGTGGAGTTTAAAACAAGGTTGGAAATAAAAGAAAAGGAGATGTGGTTAAACAGTAACAAGAATTATTTAGAGGGATTGATAAATGTTGAAGTATTGCAAAATAGGAGGAATCTCTCAGAACAAGAAAAGGAGCACCTGCAGAATCCTAAACATAAAATAAGGTATTACCTCGATAATATGCACAAGTTTAGAAAGATTGCTGTTAAGCAACTGTTCTTTGACAATAATTCTAGAGCACAAAAACTTTTAGCACAACTACTCAGGAAACAAAGTGGAAAGGGCAGTCCCCATGCTTAGGGAGCCTGTAACAAGGAAGATAGCAAGAGACCCTGTAGATATTTTAGAAATATTTTGGAAATTTTATGAAAAGTTGAATAAAGCACAGAAATATGGAAATCAAGAAAAAGGTACAAATGGAAATGTTTATGGAAGAATTAAATATGCCAAAGTTAGAGGTAGATGAGGCTCCGTTACTAATGGTTATGATAGGAGGAGATGAGATAAACATTGTGATGTATAACCAATCTACAGAAAGGTCCCCAGGAATAGATGGTATTCCTGTGGAAGTTTATAAGTTAGGAAGGAAAAAACTGATAAAGATCTGGAAGGTTTTGTTTAACAGTATTTTAAGAGGAGGAGAAGTACCAGCATCCTGGAAGAAAGTGGTGGTGGTGGTAACAGTAATACCTAAAGAGGGTAAAGATCCATCAGATCCAGCTTTTATACAGGCCCATTTCAATACTAAATCGTGATTATAAAGTGTTGTCTGTAGTGGCTAAATGAATGGCAAAAGTGATACCAAAATTGATAGATGTGGATCAGTGTGTTTTTGTGGAGGGGAGGCAAACATTTGGCAATATTAACAGAACATTGATGATCCAGAGGAAAGCAGAATGTAAGAAAGTAACACTTGTATTGGTGGGTCTTGATGCAGAGAAAGCATTTGACAGAGCAGACTGAGACTTTGAGTAGGGCAATGGAAGTATTTGCTTTCCCTGATACAATTATAAGGTTGATTAGAAGAATATATGAGGGATCAGAGCTACAAATTAAAATAGGTGGGATCCTCTCCGATCATTACTGCATGAGTAGACAAACCATGCAGGGTTGTCCGCTTTCCCCTTTGTTGTTTTCATTATATTTAGAGCCACTGGGATTCAGAAATTCTTGGATATAATTGGTATGGTAGTCAGGAAAAGCTCTGTCTATTTGTAGATGATATTTTATACATGACAGAACCAGAAAGGGACGTTAGTGTTGTGAAACATTTTAAGACAGTTTCAGATCTTCTTGGGATACAAACTTGAACCTGAAATAAAGGCAATAGTGGTAAATTATGTACCCACACATGAATTGGTCCAACAATCTGTTTTTTCATCTGCTTTTACTGTACTTGTGTTTCTACCTACTTTATTTTACTTTTGCATCATCTTAAAAGTACTCAGTTGTATTTATTACTTCTTGGTGTAACTCATTCTAAGCCTTTTGGTTTAAACACTTGGGCTTCGGACCAGTTGTTTTGCACTGAGAGGGTTTGTGGTCTGCACTGTAGTGGCAGAACAGGTAGCTTACATCCTTCTAGGTTGGGAACTGCTGATTGAGGGCTCAGTATCTATTATTCTAAAAGTGTATTAATTCTGGTTTAAGCACTTGGGCTTTCAGGCCAGTTATTTTACATTAAGAGGGTTCATGGTCTGCACTCTTGTGGGAGGAGAGGCTGGACTCTGCCCTTCTGAGCTGGGAATTTCTGGTTAGAGGCTTATAGTGCATGCATATCTGAACTGCTTCTTACTGAAGTTGGTGCGCCTTGTTTGCTGTGGCATAGAATGGATTCGGGCCTGCTAGATCTAGCTTTGTTTGTGTAGCTTGAGCGCTAATCCAGGCATTCTCTAAAGTATTCAATTGTATTTATTACTGCTTGGTAGTAACTTGATTAAAGTGTAGCTATTCTAAGTCTTTTGTATTAAGCACTTGGGCTTCAGACCAGTTGTTTTACATTAAGAAGGTTTGTGGCATGCACTGTGGTGGCAGGACAGATAGCTTTCATCCTTCTAAGTTGGGAACTGCTAATTGAGAGCCCAGTGTCTGTTATTCTTAAAGTGTATTAGTTCTGGTTTAAGCACTTGGGCTTCAGGCCGGATTATTGTTTACATTAAGAAGGTTAAGTGGTCTGCACTCTTGTGGGAGAAGAGGCTGGAGTCTGCCCTTCTGAGCTGGGAATTTCTGGTTAAAGGTTTATAGTGCCTGAATATTTGAACTGTATTTATTTATTTTATTTTACATTTGTTAACCGGGCTAGTCTAGCTTGGATATATGTCCATTTTCAGTAGAGGCCGGGGAGAAAAGCTCTCCTCCACATGGATCAATTACAAAGAGACATATATTAAAAAGTACAGTAAGAATATGCATTTAGTAATAAGAATAACAAATACCTAAAGGCACACCAAAAAAAAATATACTAGAATATATTACTAGAGTATATAGAAATATTATTATTATAGGAAATATACTAGAGTATCTTACTGAAATTGGTACACCTTGTTTGCTGTAGCATAGACTAGATCAGGCCTGCTGAGCTTTGTTTATATGCTTGTTTTGCTTGTTATTTCCCTGGAGCAGCTAATTCCACCTAATCTGCTTGACTTCTCAGCGGCTTCTGTGTGGATCACTAGTGATATCTGCATTGCTTCACGGTACTTATTTCCTTGTTTCACTTGAGAAAGTTACTGTTTATCGTTTTGCATTAGAAGTTACCTGTAACACATTGCATAAGATTACTGCCTGGCACTTGCTTTCGCTAAAGCAATTATATAAGTCAGCACTAAAAATTAAAAAGCACTACACCCTCACTCCCCCACTGGCCCTTGTTTTCCAATTGATTAAAGGAATTCCCAACTATTATTCTAGCATGTCCAAAGGGATTCAGTTGTCAATTCCCAGAGTAGGTCTCCTGCACGATGTTGTGAAAATAAAACTCTGAGCTCCTTACGTAATGAGGCAAAAGTACAACTTTATTCCATAAATAATAACAAGGATAAAGCGGCTTTTCGCGTACTATTTCGCGTGAGTTAATACTAAAAGCTTCATCCAGATAATGTTTAGAAAAAAAGGACTCTGTATTTAAATCCAAAAAAGCGCGGAACTTAATTGGATTCCAACATTAATTACTGGAATTAATTAAATAATTATTTACAGGTTAGTACTGTTCTCACTGTTTTTGAAAAACAATGTTCTTCCCTCAAGCAAAAAAATAAATGGCCTGGATTAAACGATAGCATCTCTATATTACCTTTGTTAAAACTGAGAGCGGCCAAGTTATGAGAAAATTATATATGGCTTATACCTTGTTTAGCCACCAGAGGTCACCATTACATTCTTCTTGGTATATGAATTGTATGTTTAAAATATTTTAAAAGAAATTTACTAGTCTGTTTATAATAATATTTATTTATATTTATGAATTTATAATGTTCTTTCACATTGATATATAATTTATGTAGTTCCTGACTTGTTGGATGAACAAAGGGATGTTTTTAAAAAACAGTTTTTTAAAAATAGTTTTTAATATATTTATATAATATGTTTATTTATATTTACATTTATATTTATATTTATTATTATTATTATATTCCTAGTGGTTGCATAACGTGTTTTTAAAATTCATACATTCATTCTATATATATTTAGTATCTATATGCATTGATTTCCTTATATACATTATATGCACTTTATATGCACTTTTTTCAATGAGGAAACATTATCATGGATAAAGGACATTGGGGTGCTTTAAACATTAATTTGATGTAATTGAAAGATTAATTAATTAATTGGTATGACTATAAGAGGGTGTTGGAAGTGATGCATTGTGTTATCTGATGAAGTCTATGTGTGACGAAAACGCAGTTTTATTAAAGCGTTCATGGTTATATTTTATTTTGTTGGTGAATAAAAGATAGTTCTCAAGTCTGTTGATGCAAGTCTGGTCTCTGGAAGTGGTGAGAGTTACCATCCGTGTATGCTGTCTTGGTAGAGAGTTCCTGGTTATTTTGGCAGTTCCTGTGGTCGTGTTTATTCTTAAAGTGTATTAGTTCTGGTTTAAGCACTTGGGCTTCAGGCCAGTTATTTTACATTAAGAAGGTTCGTGGTCTGCACTCTTGTGGGAGAAGAGGCTGGACTCTGCCCTTCCGAGCTGGGAATTTCTGGTTAAAGGTTTATAGTGCCTGAATATTTGAACTGTATTTATTTATTTTATTTATTTATTTTATTTTACATTTGTTAACCGGGCTAGTCTAGCTTGGATATATGTCCATTTTCAGTAGAGGCCCGGGGAGAAAAGCTCCTCACATAGATCAATTACAAAGAGACATATAATAAAAGTACAGTAAGAATATACATTTAGTAATAAGAATAACAAATACCTAAGGCACACCAAAAAAAATATACTAGAATATATTACTAGAGTATATAGAAATATTATTATAGAAATATACTAGAGTATCTTACTGAAATTGGTACACCTTGTTTGCTGTAGCATAGACTAGATCCAGGCCTGCTGAGCTTTGTTTATATGCTTGTTTGCTTGTTATTTCCCTGGAACGCTAATTCCACCTAATACGCGGCTTCTCAGCGCTTCTGTGGATCACTAGTGATATCTGCATTGCTTACGGTACTTATTTCCTTGTTTCACTTGAAAGAAAGTTACTGTTTGTCGTTTTTGCATTTAAGTTACCTGTAACACATTGCACTTAAGTTACCTGGCACTTGCTCGCTAAAGCAATTATATAAGTCAGCACTAAAAATTAAAAGCACTACACCCTCACTCCCCACTGGCCCTTGTTTTCAATTATTAAGGAATTCCCAATATTATTCTAGCATGTCCAAAGGTCAGTTGTCAATTTCCCAGAGTAGGTCTCACCACGATGTTGTAGAAAATAAAACTCTGAAGCTCCTTACAATAGAGGCAAAAGTACAACTTTATTCCATAAATAACAAGGATAAGCGCTTTCGCGTAGGTTAATACTACGCTTCATCAGATAATGTTTAGAAAAAAGGACTCTGTATTTAAATCCAAAAAAGCGGGAACTTAATTGATTCCAACATTAATTACTGAATTAATTAATTAAATAATTATTTACAGGTTAGTACTGTTCTCACTGTTTTGAAAAACAATGTTCTTCCCTCAAAACAGAAAGCAAAATGTAACTGTAGAATATATGTACATATAAAAAGCATTTACTAAGTAGGTTCAAAATAATTATACATATAATATAAACTCAATAGACAATATTAGCATATTTACATATTTATATAAACCACTTTTTAAAACATTTCTAAAAAACTCAATCCAGAGTGAATGCTTTAAAATCAACTTATTTGTTATGACAAAACTTCACTGCAGCCTCACTAAGTCATGAACTATAACACTTAATACCCTAAAGTATAACTTAATGTGTATAAGTTACGAAGCCATACACTTCAATATAAACCATGATAAATATATATATATATCAGTATAAAAATATATATGTGAAAATATATATATAAATACAAATAACCTTATAATTTTAATAATAGTAAATATAAATAGATAAATAAGTATTTAAACTTGTATTAAAAAATTTTTAAAATTTTTTTTAACTTGTTATTAAAAATATACCCATAGTTCATGTGAAAAGTTATTTTATAAGAACTATAAGTTAAACTTGAATGAAATGCTACAATTTTATATTATGTAAACATGAGGGATTTTTAGTGTATGAAGTCCCTTTACATAAAGAAAGTATCAACAAACTATAAAGTATTAAACATGAATAATTAAAATTATATATATGTACATAGAACATGAACCACCTACCCATGATAGATGGTTGATATATTACCATCTATTTTGCAGAATGGGTTTAATAGAGACAAATTTGTTTAGGCCTGGTGAAAGGTGGGCTCCTAACCTAAATATCCACTTCAGCTCTGCCATGGCTAAATCATTACTTGTGTCTCCTCTTGTTTTATTTATATGGACCTGTTCTAAAATTCTGAAGTAAAAGACATGTTCTTTATTGTTTTTAATATGCATGGCTAAGGCATTATTTTCACAACCTTTCTTGATCTCATACAGATGATTGTAAATTCTATCTGTTAGTTTCCTTTTTGTCAAACCAACATAGAAAGCTGTACATCTATTGCAAGTTGCTAAATACACCAAATTCTTAGTTGAGCAAGTGGCATAAAACCTAGGAATAAACTTAAAATCTAATACCGGATGATTATTAACTTGTTCTGTAGAGATATATAAACATCTACTACAGCTTTTACATGGATATAGGTACCTACTCTATTAGTAGTTTTAGTAAATGTATTGTTGCTATGGGTAAAGGTATCACATAAAATCTGTTTAAGGTTTGGACAATTTTCATATAGAAACCTAGGTTTCTCACCTACTATATTCTTTACTAGTTCATCTGCGATTAATATATTCCAATTATTACCAATAATTCTCTCAATCTGTTTCACATCACTAGTATATTTAACTATATATCTCAAATTTCTAGAATTAAATTGAGTAAAATTATTATGTGTGGATGTTGTATTACTATCTTAACCACATTATTAGGTATAAGATCTATATTAGCTTGATCTTTTATTACTACTTGTCTGATGCTTTTTACCAAATGAATATCATAGCCTCTTTCAATGAACAAAGACTCCATTTTATCTGCTTCTATACTTAATAAGGTGTTGAACTTGCACAGCTTAGAAATCCTTACAAACTGGCTTTTCACTATGCCAGAGAAAGTGTGCCTCGGGTGCATACTATCAAAACTAAGCAAAGTGTTAGTCCAACATGGTTTCCTGTACACAGATGATGAAATGCAACCTTCATTGTTCAAAGTAAGGGTTACATCTAAAAAGTTTATACTAATGGGTGAAGATTCCATAGTAAACTTAAAGTAGGTGGTTGTGTTATCCAAATAACTCAAAAATTGTTCAAAGTCATTATTTGTGCCTTCCCATATGACCAAAACATCATCAACAAAATGTTTATAGTATTTAACTCTACTAAAAGAAGGATGGTCAAATAAAAACTTCTTCTCCCAACTAAAAACTACCAAGTTGGCATATGTATTTGCACAGGGGGTGCCCATGGCAACCCCCCATGTCTGTAAATAGTTAACATTGCCAAACATGAAAACATTATTGTTGAGCACCAAATCAAGAAGTTGACAAATTAAAATAATTTTGTCACCAGTATATGTCGGTTCACTGGCTAGTAACTCTCTAATAGCTTCTAGACCTATTTCATTTGGAATAGATGTAAACAAGTTTCTTATGTCCAATGTTACTAAGAGGTACTTATTGGGTGTCTTGTCTAACTTCAGTTTCAGTACACTATCTAGTAATTCATAAGAATCTTTCAAAATTGAAGGTATAGAATTTACTATCGGTCTAAGATTGTGCTCAATCCTGAAACAATAGGCCTCATAGGCATAGGTGTAACTTGCTTATGAACCTTGGGTAAACCTTTTACAACGGGTATTAAAGGGTGTTCAATAAAAAGATAATTGTGAAGATCAATACTAACCTGTCTGCAGTATAATAAATCATCAATAGTTTCCTGTACATTCTTAATTATTTTGTTAAGGTCATTAAAACTGATAATGTTATAAGTGTTAACATCAGAAAGTAAATCTAACATAAGTCTCTCATAGTCAAGTGCATTGAATATAGCAATCCCTCCTCCCTTGTCAGCTGGTCTAAAAACTACTTCAGCTGTTTTCTTAAGTTTATCTAATGACTTATATTCCAAAGGAGAGAGATTTATATATGCAACCTTCCTATTCCGTTTCGAGAAAAATGAATAAAAATCATTCTCACATGTTTTTAAGAAACTTTCCACACTAACTGAATGTGTTGGAACATAATTGCTTTTGCGTTTAAAAAGACTGTTAAAACCAGTGGTTACCTCAGTAGTATCTTTAAAAAACATTTTCAATGAGACTGTCCTACAAAATAAACGCAACTCAAACAAAGTATTAGTTAGAGTACTACTCAATGCAGGAATAAAGTTTAAGCCTCTGCTTAGTAATGCAATATCTGCATCATCCAATAACAAACTAGACATATTGTAAGGTAAAACAGTCAATTTCTTGCTTTTCTTGCATCTTCGTACCTTTCTCCTGTTAGCTTTCGCTTTCTGGGTCCTCTGCTGTTCGATCGCCCTCTGTTGTGTGTAACCTGTTTTATTGGATAAGGTAAAAAACGTGTATCCTGCTTCACTTTTGGTATAGCTCCTGTTGCAAATTCTGGCGGAATATCCAAAAGAGCTTGCTGATTCGGTGGTGGAGTTGCCGAGACACTCTCCCTAGAATTGGCAACCGCAGGGGATGTGGAACTAATATTGAGACCTGTGGAGTTCCCCAAAACCACAGGAGTATATTGATTAGGGTGAAAATCAGTTCTAGAGGAAGAAGCAGGCTCAGCCGAGACGTCATCAGCCCGCTGACGTGCTTGCGTAGCATTATACCTCGGCCAAACAAAAATCTGACCGAGAGAAAAGTCTTTATAGTCCCTTTGAAGTTTTTTCAACTTTGTTTGTTTAAGTTTGTCACTGAAGATGTTGATACGTCTATAAATATCATCTAATTTAGATCTACAATACTCTGATTTAAAACGAGAAACAATGTTTTTGTGGGTAGAATCAATCTTGATCCTCAGTTCTGCTTCCAAGGGTGCAAAATACTCATTAATGAGCCTCATATAACTGAACCCCAATTCTATATTAAGGTCTTGCCATCTTTTCAAAAGAGTGGGATGGCTTTCTCCGTATGTGGGCATGCAGAGAACCCGCATGCCCCTAGGAACCACACGGAAATGTATAGATGCCTCCAAATGCTGCCTTTGCCAGGTATAAGGTTGCAGTCTGTAAAGATAGTCTTCAAACTCCTTAGAGAGTTTGAAGAAATCAGTCACATTTTCATCAGTATTTAATACACTTCTAGTATCAGCAGTCTCTTCTAGGTCCAGAGCCAATAAAGGGTTTATCTGGCAATGTAATAAGTCATTAAGTACAGTACTCGTCTCCCTCGTCTCTGGCCGATAATCTAGTTCAACGTTGGTAGGTTCCATCGTGTCAGGCAGTCGCAACACAAACCAGATAAATTAAAAACCACAAGATGTAACTGCTCTGATCAAGAGACCAAAACTCACAAGTCCAAAGTGTAATTAAGCAAAAAAGAGTAGGTCTCACCACGATGTTGTAGAAAATAAAACTCCGTAGCTCCTTACAATAGAGGCAAAAGTACAACTTTATTCCATAAATAACAAGGATAAGCGCTTTCGCGTAGGTTAATACTACGCTTCATCAGATAATGTTTAGAAAAAAGGACTCTGTATTTAAATCCAAAAAAGCGGGAACTTAATTGATTCCAACATTAATTACTGAATTAATTAGTTAAATAATTATTTACAGGTTAGTACTGTTCTCACTGTTTTGAAAAACAATGTTCTTCCCTCAAAACAGAAAGCAAAATGTAACTGTAGAATATATGTACATATAAAAAGCATTTACTAAGTAGGTTCAAAATAATTATACATATAATATAAACTCAATAGACAATATTAGCATATTTACATATTTATATAAACCACTTTTTAAAACATTTCTAAAAAACTCAATCCAGAGTGAATGCTTTAAAATCAACTTATTTGTTATGACAAAACTTCACTGCAGCCTCACTAAGTCATGAACTATAACACTTAATACCCTAAAGTAGAACTCTTTTTTGCTTAATTACACTTTGGACTTGTGAGTTTTGGTCTCTTGATCAGAGCAGTTACATCTTGTGGTTTTTAATCTTGAGGCAATGTTACAACTGCCTCATGTACACAGACAACCCTCTCCTCCTCCCAACAAATTCCAACACATGTGAGAGATGCAACCATATAGCCAAACTGGAGGCTAAGCTCTCTCAACTCAGTACTGGCATAACCAGTCAGGAGGAGAAGGAAACCACACTCACTACAATTCCAGTCTCACATAGACCTACCAGGACAGCAAACCAAACACATAATCACACAAAAACATACTCGGAGGCTCTAAATAAAGATCTGCCTAAGCAGCAGAGACCTCCAAAGCAGACACCCAAGCAACCGCTACCCCAAAACAAAACACATGCAACACATATCTCACAAAGCCAGTGTGCCGAACAGTCACAGCCCTTAAGACTAAACAACACACCTGATACACTTGTAATAGGTGACTCTATCGTCAGGCACACTGACGTCCTGCTCACCAGGCTGAACAAGGAGAGGGTCACGGTGAGCAGCCTGTCGGGCGCTAGGATCCGCCACATAACACAAGCACACAGATCACTCCAAGGCAAGTACAAATATGACTCAGTCATTGTCCTTGCTGGTGTGAATGACCTGAGACGTACCTCCCTGGACTACATGAAAAGAGACATAAAGGAGTTCTCTGAGCATGTAGCCCAGGCCAGTATGACCCTGACATTGAGTAGCATCTTATCCTCACCAAGAATGATGCCACAATATGAAGACAAGATAATCAATTTCAACAACTGGCTTAAGTACTGGTGTCATTCAAAGGGGATCCAATGCTTGTCAGCTTGGGATGATATGCTCGACAAGCCACAATGCTTCGCTAGGGACGGCTTGCACCTGTCACCCCTGGGCTTTCAGATATTGGCAAAGGCTCTTGCTACCCCCATAGTGCCTTTTTTAGGCAAGGCTCAAAAGACAAACCCACCTCCATAGGTATCACAAGGGATAAGAAACTAAGAGTAATGCTACTCAACGCCAGAAGTCTAAACCTCAAGATGCACGCACTCGAAACTCTCCTTAGCATGGAGAACATTGATATCTGTGCAGTAACAGAAACCTGGTTCAGGGCTCCTGAGAGCACCCCAGCAATACCAGGTTATACCTCCTACCATGCTTTTCGGCCCCAAAACTTGGACCGAACCACAAAAGGAGGGGGAGTATCGATATTCATCAAAGATACCCACATCTCCAGGTTGGTGGCAAAGCACGAAGCATCAGAGACTATCCATGTGCAACTAACAGTGGGTAAAACTGCCTTCCAGTTTATAGCCTGCTACAGACCACCCTCCCAAACCCAGGAACCCCACTCGGCCTTTCTGAGAACACTGGAAAATATGAAGGTCTCTCCAAACACCATTATATTGGGACTTCAACTACCCAAACATAGACTGGGAGCATTACTCTAGCTCCAACACCCTAGCCCAAAGGTTCCTAGAATTTATAAACTCAGATGCTATGGAACAACTTGTTACCACTCCCACAAGAGGGGAAAACATACTGGACCTGATAATCACCAACATGGGGACTCTATGCTCCAGACCAGAAGTGTATCCCTCACTGGTAAGATCAGACCATAAACTAATCTCACTGGATATTCACATCCTGACCCCACCCCCTGCCCAGAAAACCACAGTGAAAAACTTCTCTAAAGCAAATTTCACACTCCTCAAAACCGAGGTGAAATCCTTCAAAGCCCCCGGGCCTGTGGAAAATACAGCCCAGACCGCAGAATCCTTTATAAACGCATTCTATGAACACCTTCAGGAATACATGGATCATGCGATCCCAAATAAAACCAAGACCCAATCCTCCAAAGGCAGATGTCCTGTCTGGTGGACCCCAGCCATAAACAAACTATACAGTAGAAGGAGGAAGCTACTAAATGATAGAGCAAAATCCCAAAAAGGGAAGGCATCATTGATCAGTATTAGCAAAAAACTACGGACACTCATAAAATTGTCTAAGGCCAGCTTCGAGAGAAAAATTGCACAGGACACTAAGGATAATCACAAGGCTTTCTTTAGTTATGTTAGGAACCTAGGTGGTAATTCCCAGATATGCTCAGAATTCGTCCAAAATTACAAAAAATACACTGAACCCACAGACATTGCCAACATCCTAGCTGACAGGTTCAGCGCAAACCCCCACCAAAAGGGCAAATATCTATCCCAGCAGAGTGCTGCCCCCCTGACATCTCAGATGCTCAGGTAAGAGCCGCCCTCTCCAAAGCAAAAAACACAGCATCAATGGGACCAGACGGTGTCCCGGGCTGCATCCTACATGAACTCCAAGAAGAGCTAAACCCAAACATAAAACTACTGTTCAGTCTCAGCCTTACAAGGATATGTGCCCAAAGAGTGGCGTACAGCAACAGTGGTCCCTCTCCATAAAGGTGGTGCCTCAACGGATCCTGGAAACTATCGCCCCATAAGCCTGACTAACTTGGTCTGCAAAGCTATGGAAAGGATCATCATGGACCTCATAAATAAAGATATTGGGGACCTACAGACACTGGATCCTACCCAGTTCGGCTTTAAGGGCAGATCCTGCCTCTTAAACCTGGTTGATTTCTTTGAAACAGTCACCAAGGCCATTGACGAGGGGAAGGTGGTCCACACAGCCTACCTGGACCTCGCAAAAGCCTTCGATACAATACCCCACTCGGGCATTATAGATAAGCTCACCAGCTTAAATATAAACCCCGATGTCACTAGATGGATTGCAAACTGGCTCAAGGACCGGACCCACATGGTTAGAATTGCTGGAGCCATGTCAGACTCCAAACCAGTTACAAGTGGTGTCCCACAAGGCTCAGTCCTGGGACCTCTCTTGTTCGGTATATATTTCTCGGAGGTACAGGCCAACACGGAAGGACTGTGGCTGACCAAGTTCGCAGATGACTGCAAACTGGGCGCCATAATCGACTCTCCAGCCGACACAAGCATCCTCCAAAAGGGCCTCATAGAAACAGACAACTGGTGCCAGAGCCATGGCCTCTAGCTAAATGCCAAAAAGTGTATAGTCATCCCGTTTGGCAAAAACAAAGTACCCACAAATTACCACATAGGCGGTAATCCATTAAGTACAGAAGAAGTAATTAGGGACCTGGGGACCCAAGTTGATAGCAGTCTCTCATTTGACAGCCACGTGACCAAAGTGGTTAGAAAAACATTTTGTATAGCCCAACTAATCATGAAGGGATTCACATCAAGATCAGGGGAGGTCATCGTGCCTCTTTACTCATCCCTCATCAGGCCCATAATTGAGTACAATGCCCCTTTTGGGATGTACCTTACCAGACACCTGCAGCAACTGGAAAGACCCCAAAAGTACCTCACCAAGAGGATCAAAGGGCTCAAACAGATGCCATATGCTGCCCGGTTAAAGAAACTCCAGCTCTACTCAGTGGCATACCGCCTGTTCAGAGGCGATCTGTGCCTGACGTATAAAGCCCTGTCCAACCCGGAATTAATGGACATGCTGCACCTCAGAAAATCCAAATCCCATCGAGCTACATGCTCGAGAGACTTGAACCTCAGCACTGAAATAAATAGGACATGCTGGAGGGACAGATTCATAACCCAGAGGCTCCCTTCACTCTGTAATAAAATCCCAGTCCAGGTTAGGCAGAGTCCCTCATTGACTGTCTTCAAGAGGAATCTTGATGAGTGGATGGGAGATCTAGGTTTACCCCAGGTATCACTTCTGTGTCACTGTTAGACAGAGGCACAGTATACTAACCTCGAAAAAGGGCATAGCAAAATAAATTTAAAATGGGTGGCGAAAGCCAAACACATTCTGGCTAGGCTTATAAATGCCCTAGGGCAGATAGCCTAGTATGAACCTATGAACCTATAATATCCATATTTATGAGAACATGATAAAGTGAAGTATTTAGGAGTATGGGTTAGAAATTACTCTGTGGTGGCAGGTAAGGATATGTGGGAGGAGACTAAACAGAAGAGAATACAAAAATTGAGAAACTAGAAGTTTTGTTATATGGATACTAAGATACAAGCCATTAAAATGTTTTTAGTCCCTTTAGTCTTATACACAGGTCAGGCATACTTTTATCACCAGAGGAGAAGTTATGGATAGCAATTAAAAAGAGTTGAAGGATTTTATCTGGGAAAGGAAGACAGCAAGGGTCAAGTGGGATGAGCTGATTCTACCAATAGAACAAGGTGGACTAGGATTACCTAATTTGAGGTGGTATTTTAGAGCAACACAGTTAAGGCTCTTATACATAGCACAATTAGAAAAGTATAATTTAAAGTAGAAAGGAATTATGCTGACACAGGGAGGAAGCTCAAGAAATAAGAAGAGATTGAGATTTTGGATGCAGACCCTTAAGGAGAACAACCAAAATCATACAGAGTATTATATTCCTAAAATAGCAGGGAGTATTCTAAGAATCAAACCAGCATGAAAATGGAGAAAAGAGATTTTCTTGATAGGGATGGGATGACTGTGGTCATGGATAGAGATAATAGGCAAGAGGGAGCTGGAATTTATTGGAGAAAACTGGCAAATGAACCAAGGTATTGGGAGCAAATAACTAGAAAGTGAAAGGTAATAGAATGGGCAGAGGCCAAGCATTTATTTGGACTGCAGGTTAGAGGTTGCCTTCCCTATCGAGGATTGATAAGAGTATAGGCAAAGAGAAAGAAATAGGGGCCACCTAAATGAAAGACCAACACGGGTAGAGTTTTTAATAGAATCTAGAACAGAAGCTGCCATTTTAAAAGGAATAATTAGTAACGCATATAAAATACTGCATGATAATTATAAGAATGAATCTGAGGAAATTATTAAGAACTGGGAAGAGAGATTGGATAAGCAATTCACAAAGAGACAATGGGGGATGTATATGTATATTTAATATGCAACGTCTAGAAGATTTAGGATCTTTGTCTGGAAGTGTTTACATAAGTATTTTTATACCCTAAGTAGACTCCAAAGAATTTTTCCGTAGGTGGATAGCAAATGTTGGAGGTGTGACGGGCAAGAAAGAGGTAGCTGTGAACATATTTTTTGTGTGTAATGAGCTGGCAAACATTAGGGATTCCCTGCAGACTGCTGTGTCGGAGATGCTGGGTTAGCAGATTGGACTGACTGGGGAGATGATTTTTTTTTTTGAGGTATGCTACAGAATCGGAATTGCCTAGACATAGTAAAGCCTTGCTGCATCTAATTATGGCGGCTGCCGAAAAAGCAATTACTGTTTTTTTTCTGATTACTGCATTTATTTTTAAATCTGCACTTAGTTAGATTTAGTCGAATTTAATCGAAAGTTTGCTTGTTGTTTGTTTAATTTAACTGTAGAGGCTGCCCACTAAAGTGTGCTAGCCTGTGTAACTAATTTATCACCGTCTCTGCATTTTCTGTGTATTTCTACAAAAAAATAAATAAATAATCCTCGTTTTCCCGCCTTTCTCGACTAGTTTAGACCAGTATACAGTCATTGCTGTATTCTGGGCTGTGGTGTAGTTCCTGTGTTGTCCATTACCTTACTTGGATAGAAGGAAGATGTTCTTCATCTCACATTGCTGCAGTCCTAACACTTGGGTAGTCCGCTGTCCTTGGTCGGCCCGAATATCAAAGTATAAGGCTGACGTCGGTCAGGGCGCATTTGACTGACGTCAGGACGTCAGGGTACAAATGCGCATGACCGACGTCATATCCTCAGTCTTTTTTGCCACATGGTCCGATGCAGAAGCAGTATTGCAAGTGCTGGTTGGCGTTCTGAGATTTTTCGATTTAGAAGTTTCAGACCGAGTTCAGAGTTGGCTAAGTACCCCGTTGGGGAATATTTTAGTTTTTTCTTGCCTCAGTCATTTACCGGATGTCAGAAAAAGTTAATAATTGCATTTCTTGTGGGAAACAGATACCGCATAGAGATTATCATACTTTGTGTATTCCTTGCTTAGGGCCTGAGCACGTTGTTGGCTGTCGCTCTTGTGCTAGAGTTAATAACTGCACTATAAAGAGAAGGTTGGACTGTCCAAGGTTAGTCTTTGGGAAGCGCTGCAACTATAAAATGCCGTCGGATGCTCCGGCCCGCTTCAAGAAGCGCAAGGATAACAGTTAAGCCTAGGCTTGAAGAACCGTCTGTACCAGGCGCGGTTCTTTGGAGGTGTCGGTGGAGCGGTGGCTCTACGGAGGTTTCTTTGTGTTCCCAGGGTGAGACCTTATTATTGCAGGATGTGGCCTCTCAGGAGACTAGTCAGGCTGAGGGGCTTCTCATCTTACTATACTCCCTCCCTTCCCAAGGTGGCTAGGCCCTCTCCTTCTGTTTCAAAGGCTTCCCCCAGGGGCAGGCCAGGTTTGGCTTCAATTGGTGTTACCCCTAGCTCCTCAGGTACTGCGCCAAGAAGCATATGCTTAAAATGGCAGAAGATTTGATTACTTTGATTAGGGGTTCTATGCCCCCTCCTGATAAGAGACCTAGGGTGGATCCTGAGCTGGGGGTTTTGAGCAGGCTTCAGATGTTTCAGAGTCTTGCTGAAGACTTGCAGGAGTACTCTCCTTATTCTGATTCTGATGTGGATGATTCTACTCCTTCTGCTACTCCTCCTGAGGATTTTTCTTTTTCAGAAACTCTTCATTCCATGAGGGAGCATTTTAAGTGGGAGGGTCAGGACTTCTCTGATTCCAGGAAAATGCTTAGGAATTTCTGTTTTACCCCAGCATAGGCCTTTAGCTATACCTCCTGTTTTGGATGTAGTGGGCGATGTTTTTACAGAAGCTTCTCTTAATCCTGATTCTTTGCCTCCTGCTCCTGTTAAGCCGGATAGGTATTACAGGGTGCCTGAAGCTCATAAGTATCTTTTTAAGAGTCCTAGGGCAGACCCAGAGACTGTTAGCCAGGGGCCTAAAGGTGTTAAGGCTTCTGTTGTTAAGTATCCGGTTCCTGCAGACAAGGAGGCTAGGGCCTTGGATAGATGGGGAAAGAAAGTCTATACTTCTTCCACTCTTGCTATGAGGGCTCTGAATTGCCAGTTTCACATGTTGAAATACCAAAATTATCTCCTTTCACTATTGAAGTCTAAGGTTGATGCTCTGGCAGTAGGTATTGATTGTAAGGAGTTGCAAGATTTAGTGCATGTTTCTGAACAGGTGGGTAAGCATTCTTTGCAATGTGGTTTTGATGCTGTACAGGCCTCGTCTAGGGTGGCTGCCACTGGGTCAGTCCTTCGCAGGCACGCCTGGCTGAGGGATCAGAATTTGTCTGAACATGTTAAGACAAGGATTTTAGATGCTCCTTTACAATCTGACGTGTTGTTTGGTCCTCCTGTTGAGACAGTCTTAAAGAAAATGGAAGACAAGGCTAAGTCTATGCAGACTGTTAAAGATTTTTTGCAGGTCCAGCCTCCAAAGTTTAGTAGAAATTGGCCTACTAAAGGGTGGGCGTATCCTTCTTATGGTTCACAGTCTAGGGGTAGATCTAGGCGTGGTAGGGCAGAGCCCAGGGCTCTTTCAGGCCTAGAACAGGGAGTTCTCCTGCACAGGCTTCGGGTGAGGGCAGGGGTCAGTCCTTTCGTCAGCAGACCCAATGACCTACCTTTTCAGCTGCCAGAGCCTGCTCGTCTGGCAGCACCTTTGGGAGGAAGGTTGGCACTTTTCAAAGAAAATTGGAGTTTAATTACCCAGGTCAGATGGGTATTGGATATCATTCACCACGGCTACAGGTTTTATTTCCATACCTTGCCTCCTTTCAAAGGCATGCCAGGCGTTCCTCCTCCACAAAGACTAGAGGCTCACAAACAGGTTTCTCTGTTGCTCCAACTAGGGGCCATACAGCCGGTCCCTCTGCCAGAAGTGGGCCTAGGATTTTATTCTCGCCTGTTCCTAGTACCAAAGAAGGGGAACACGTGGAGACCAATTTTGGATTTATCTATCCTCAACACTTATCTGGACATTCCCAAGTTCAAAATGTTGACGTTGCAGCAGCTTTTACCTCTGCTGGGCAAAGATCATTGGATGGTAACTTTGGATCTCAAGGAGGCTTACCTTCATGTTCCTATCAGACTAAGTTGCAGGAAGTATCTGTGTTTTCGAGCTGGGACTTCTCACTATCAGTTCTCTGCATTGCCCTTTGGCTTATCTACTGCGCCCAGAGTGTTCACGAAAGTTCTGGCTCCAGTGATAGCTTTCTTCAGACTAAAAGGAATACAGATCTATCCTTATTTGGACGACTGCCTAATTCTGGCTCAAGGAAGAGAAGAGCTTCTTCATCATTTGGATTATGTGATAGCAGTGCTAAGATGCCTAGGGTATTCTGTGAACGAAATAAAGTCCAGTCTAGTACCCTCTCAAGACATGTGCTTTCTGGGTGTGAGACTGAATACAGCATCCCAGATGGCCTTTTTAACCCCGGACAAACAAAGAGTCTATCCCTTTACTTCCATCAACTATCTCATCAGTCCGGGCTGACTGCAAGGACAGTCCTTCAAGCTTTAGGGTTCATGGCATCTTGTATTCTGGTGCTTCCCAATGCCAAACTGCATATGAGGAAGCTACAATGGTATCTCAAAAATGTATGGACACAGCACTGCCAGGATCTAGACACTGTCATTCAAATAATACCTTGCATTCAAAAGGAATTTTTGTGGTGGGCTCAGGAATGTCACCTAAACAAGGGACTCTCTGTGACCCGGCCAGAGGCGAGTCAGATTTTAACGACAGATGCCTCAGACAAAGCTTGGGAGCTCATCTAAATGGAAAGTGGATACAAAACAAGTGGCCTGTCAGACTACAACATCTACATATCAACATGAAGGAGATGTTAGCAGTCCAGTTTGCATTAATTGCTTTCAAGGAATTGCTTCTTCCAGGGCAGGTGTTGATTCTAACAGACAACACAACTGTCATGTGGTACATCAACAAGCAAGGGGAGCGATTCTTATCCTCTATGCAGGCAAGCAATGATTTTGTGGGAGACTGCTCTCAGTTTACAGCTCAATCTTCAGGCAAGGTTTCTGCCAGGAGCACAGAACTCCTTAGCAGATGTGTTGAGCAGACGAATTATGGATCCCCACGAGTGGAAATTGGATCCTCATGTATTTCAGAAATTGACAGTGTCATGGGGAACTCCAGACATAGATCTGTTCGCTTCTCCACTAAACCATTAGCTGCCAAAGTTTTGCACAAAAGGTTTCATCCCACAGCTTGGAAAGTGGATGCTCTTTCTTTCAATTGGAGCAATCTTCATGTATATGCCTTTCCACCTCTGCCTCTCCTCCCAAAGGTACTTCTAAAGGTCAGACAGGACAAGCCAAGGATGATTTTAATAGCTCGGATTGGCCTCGACAACACTGGTACCCATTACTGAGAAGTCTGGTATGGAAGCCTCCATGGCCTTTGCCTTGATTCCACACCTGTTGTCAGGAGGACAGCCATTTGCTAAATGTCAAGCTTCACTCTCTGCACCTAACAGCCTGGCATATTCTGTTTTGAACCAAAGTGGGCCTCCACTTCCTCAGCAAGTTTTGAATGTTATTTTGGAAGCTAGGAGGCCTAGTACAAGGAAAGTGTGCAGACAAATGGAAGAGATTTTTGTTTTGGAGTGCAGCAAAGATTTTGATGTTTCTGAGCCTAATATGAGTGGATCTTCAATATTTTATTGAGTTACAGGACAAAGGTTTGTCTTTCTCTTCTATTAAAGTTCATGCTGCAGCAATTTCAGCTCACTATGATTGCAACCCATCATTGTTTTCTCATCCTTTGTTCAAGCAATTTCTTAGAGGGCAAAGAATATAAGACCCCCACGAAGAGCTCCTACTCCTGCTTGGGATCTCAATTTTGTGTTGGAGAAACTCACTCTACAACCTTTTGAGCCTGCAGCTACTGCTGAGTTGAAATATTTATCTTGGAAGACTGCTTTTTTGTTGGCCATTACCTCTGCAAGAAGGGTTTCTGAATTACAGGCCCTTATGGCAGTTGAGCCTTTCTTGATTTTCCATAAGGATAGGGTATCATTACTAATCCTTCCTTTATGCCTAAGGTGGTTTCTAGTGTGGCTTTAAACCAAACTATTCATTTGCCTACTTTTTATGCAAATCCCCAAAAAAAGGGAAAAGATTTTGCACACTTTAGATGTCCACAGGCAGTTGCGTTATTATTTGGACAGAACTAAAGGGTTCAGGCAGTCTCAGCAGTTGTTTGTTTCTTTTGCCTTGAGTTCTCAGGGCAAGCCTGTGTCAAAACAAACTATTTCTAAGTGGATTGGGTTTTGCATTGCTTTCTGTTATTCCCATCATGGCAAGGAGATTCCAGCTGGGATTAGGCCTCATTCCACTAGGGCTACTGCCACTTCAACAACTTTTTTGAGGGGAGTGGCAACCAAGGATATTTTGGAAGCAGCTACTTGGAGTTCTGTACATACTTTCTCTAGGCATTATCACCTGCCACTTTACTCTAAGTCCAGGGCTGGTTTTGCCACTGCTGTTTTGCAGGGCATTTTGGCAGCTCCTGCTTCCTTGTAGTTAGCCATCCTCCCTTACCTCTGCTTTGGGATTCTACCAAAGTGTTAGGACTGCAGCAATGTGAGATGAAGAACATAGTACAGTTTTGTACCTACCATAAATGTAGATGTTCGAAGATCCACATTGCTGCAGTCCAATTTACCCTCCCTCCTTCCCCTCTGTAGTTTGAGGCGGTTGTGTGGGTTGGGTTGTACCTTTTGTGTCTATTGTATATATTGTACATATAGTTAGTGCAGGGGTGGTTGGTTGGTTGTTTGCTGTCTTTTGGTTTTGACCTTTATTTTTAGGGTCTTCTGACATCTGGGGCAAGAAAAGACTGAGGATATGACGTCGGTCATGCGCATTTGTACCCTGACGTCCTGACGTCAGTCAAATGCGCCCTGACCGACGTCAGCCTTATACTTTGATATTCGGGCCGACCAAGGACAGCGGACTACCCAAGTGTTAGGACTGCAGCAATGTGGATCTTCGAACATCTACATTTATGGTAGGTACAAAACTGTACTTTTCTTTGCTCACCAGTGGGAGTGGGGAGCCTTGAGCAGCTTACCTGTCCTTGGGGGAAGTGACCTCAGCACAAGAAGCTGTAGTAATGGGTTGATGTTAAGTTGTCAATCTCGCCTTCATTCTTGCTTGATGGGTTCGGAGCCGATCCCTCGGCTCCGACTCGGCACTTGCTAAGCTCGAGAGTCACTTTTACCAGCTCGAGGCAGCCCCATATCCCATGATGCAAGGCGGTAAGTACCCAGATCTCGTTTGCCGCTTATGAGGTCCTCCTTTTACCAGCTCCTGGTAAGTGATTCACTTTTTTGATATTTAAGCCCCTTTTTTGTAAAAAAACCTTTTTTGTTAGTTATAAGTTAATTATATAGATTTTCTGACAGAAAATCCCTGTCTCTTCTAATTTTTTTTAGTCAAACTTTACCCATCCCATCCCCTCCCTGTTAGGGTGTGTGTGTTTGTTTTATAGGAATACCTTTTGGTATTTTATTTAATTTAATTTTTGACTGGTGTGTGTGTGTGTTTTGTGAAGCACCATGTCAAAGGAGAGGGTCTCAGGTTTTAAGAAGTGTGACTCGTGCTGTCAGAAGATGTCTCTGACAGACGGTCACACTTCTTGCCTGTATTGCCTGGGGCCTCTTCACCTGCAGGACTCCTGTGCTATTTGTCATTCCTTCAGCCAGAGAGTCCTGCAGGAAAGTCGTAACAAGCTGATACTTAGGGGCCTTCTTGCCGGAGGGCTCTCCGGCTAAGTCGGCTCCATCAAAATCAGCCAAATCTTCCAAGGCCCAGGCTTCTGTGTCTAAGCCTGCGGCCTCGGCCGACTTCGTTCAGTCGAGATCGGCTCGGCTGGAGCCGATTCTGGCTTACAGCCTTCGCACCGATGGCTATCGGTGCCGATTCTGCATCGACCACTGCGGTGTCGGCTCGATCGGTTCCGACCACCATGTGGCACAGGCATCGGTGTCTGCTCCGATCGGCTCCGCCACCGTTACTTTTGTGGCTGTGTCGGCTCGGCTGGAGCCGATGCATCGAGCTTCCTGTCGGCTCCGATAAGTCTTGGCTCCGACAGGATCTATAGTATCGGTTCCGATGGCTCATTCCAGGAAGAGGTCGAGGTCTCCTTCCTTGGAGCCGATACTTTCGGTCGGCTTCACCTCTCCTTCGAACGGAGCCATCAGAGCCGATCTTCAAGGTCATCCAGACTTTCAGACCATGACCTAGAGAGAGTGGTCAGCAGATTACTTAAGTCACAGGTACTGGCCCAAATGTTACATAGTCCGTCTCAA
The DNA here is from genome assembly GCF_019279795.1 of Protopterus annectens. Taxonomy (NCBI): domain Eukaryota; kingdom Metazoa; phylum Chordata; order Ceratodontiformes; family Protopteridae; genus Protopterus; species Protopterus annectens. The sequence goes on along the minus strand of NC_056748.1, from coordinate 919,298,922 downwards.
CAGGCGACTGTTGGTCCACACCCGTTACAGTTCCTCCTTCAACTCTACCCCAGAGCTTGGAGTTGGAGTCTTCGAATGGTTACTGCTACGGCTGGAGGACGGATACCCCCTTCTGTTCCTTCAGCCTCTACTCTTATCTCCTCTTGAGACCTTCCTTAGAGGGATTCGGTGGTCGGGCTTCCATGGTCTCCTCCGAGGGTGAGTGGCATCGGACCCTTGTCCGAACCCGCTCTTCCCCTTGGAGCCTCGGCCTTGGTGAGCTCGGCTCCGACATCTGCCTCGGAGACTTCCTTCGGTGGTCCCTGGAGTTCCTAGTTCTGAGCGGGTTCTCTCGGACCTGCCTGGGAGGGGAGCATTCGAGGTGATGAAGAGTGTGCTGGCCACTGGTATCAGTCAGCAGTCTGTTCCCATAGCTCCTCCCTCTATAGTACCTGTTGACATCTCTGCCACTTCTCTTGCTACAGGACCCAGAGATCCTCCGCCTCAGGTTTCCCCATTGGGAATTTCCCCTCTTCCGAGGATTCTCCTGATGTTTGGAGATCCTCCTAGGAAGAAGACTTGTAAGAGGAAACATGTAGACTCCCGAGTCTGTCACTGGATACTGACTTTGATGAGTCAGAGGGATCCCTAGATCCCCTCTGAGGATGTCTCCTTCTCAGACATCCTAGAACTCCTTAAACAGAAGGAATACTGGCCCACCAACAATCCCTCTGAGGATGAGTCAGTATACCTAGAGGCATTTGGATCTCGGCCCTCCACCTCCTGGGTGTCTCCGCCTTCGACCCCTTATGCAGGTTATTGCACGAAGGCATGGGCAGCTCCTGACTCTGTAGAGCCAGTCCCTAGGAGGCCTTCAAAATTTATCACTGCCCGTGTGACAAGCAATTCCTCACTAAGGGTGTCCGCTGATGCCATGGTGGTGGCTGCGGCCACCAAGAAGGAACTTGCAGATCCTTCCGCACGTCCATCCTCCTAATAAGGACTCTAGGACCATGGATAGGTGCGGTGGCGGATGTTTTCCTCAGCGACCTTTGCTATGCGTCGCTGAATTACCTATGTCACTTCACCAGACTCCAGAGGATATCCTTAAGGAGCTGGGTGAAGTAGTACAGGATCCTACAGCTGCAGGGGCTCAAGAAAAATTGCTTCGCAGCTAGGAACCCTTAATTCCATTGCAAACTCCTCCATGCGGCTAATATCTTATGCTGCTGATGGAGCAGTAGAGCCGCAGGTACAGGTGTGGCTCTTAGGCGCCAAGCCTGGATGCGGCTATGTGATTTTGTGGATCCCTTTAAGGCGTCCTTCACAAATTCTCCCTTTGATGGGTCAGCTTTGTTTGGCCCTCAGGTGAAGGAAACTTTGACCAGGTGAACAGGACGGCAAGACTCTTTCTGCTGTAGGAGTCCGTTTTCCACCCCTTCTAGACCTTATCCCAAAGGACAGAAAGGTGGGAAAATGTGGTTCCGTAAATCCCAACGAGTCATCCCCGATTCACGTGGTCAGTTTACCCCTAGAGGCAGAGGGGTAACAACAACAGGCGCTCTAGAGGCAGAGGGTCCGAAAACCAGGGAAACAGAGAGCCTCTCTGTGACAAGCCCTTTCAGCATCCCTGAGATGTTGCCCGGCTGTCCCTCCTTGGAGGCAGTCAGGGGAAGATTATCACTGTACCCAGAAGCCTGGCATTCCCTCACTCAAGACAGATGGGTACAGTCGATCATATCCATGGGTTACATAATTCCTTTCGAGGAAAGTCCCTTCCCCTCAAATTCCCTTCCAGATGTACCACCCGGTCTAAGGGAAATTGCAGAGTTAGAAGTCTCAAAACTACTGCAAAAAAGAGCCATTCAGCCAGTTACAACAGACCATTCAGAGCCCGGAATCTACTCAAGATTCTTTTTGGTCCCCAAAAGACGGAGACTGGAGACCAATATTGGATCTCAGCAGACTCAACAAGTCTGTCAGGAAGACAAGATTCCGAATGGTCACTCTTCAGTCAATTCTGCCCTTCTTACAGAAGGACAACTGGATGTGCTCAATAGATCTTCAGGATGCTATTACATCAAAATTCACAGGCGCCCAGGAGATTTCTCCGCTTTCGGCTGGGGTCCAGTCATTTCCAGTTCAGAGCCCTGCCCTTTGGTCTCACTACAGCCCCCAGAGTGTTCACCAAATGCATGGCAGTGGTCACGGCTCACCTGAGACGTCAAGGATTCCAGGTGTTTCCGTATCTCGACGACTGGCTCCTGTCAGCCACCACCAGGCATCAGCTTACACAAGCCAGGGATTACACAATAAACCTTTGTTCTCATTTGGGCATCTCGATCAACTTCGAAAAGTCATCCTTATCGCCCTGCCAGTCTATTACCTTCATAGGCACAAACTTAAACACTGTTCGGATGTCAGCTACCCTTACAGATCAAAGAGTTTCAGACATTGAGTCATGTCAGAATCATTCTGGCCAACAAGAAAGTACAGGCCAGAATGGTTCTAAAGGTATTAGGTCTCATGGTTGCGGCCATTACTCTTCTTCCCCTGGCTCGATCCTACATGCCTTCTTCAGTGGATGCTGTTCACACAATGGTCATACCAACAACTTCCAATGCGTCACCAGATTCTAGTGACACAGACATGCAAAGAGCATCTTGCTTGGTGGATCACATCTCCTCAGGTTCACCAAGGCAGGTACTTTGTACCCCCATCCCCGATAGCCACTGTCACCACGGATGCCTCCTGATCGGGTGGGGTTCATTATCAGGGCAGGATGGCTCATGGGCCGTGGCAGCCGTTCGAGTACCATCTGCACATAAATGTCCTGGAGATGAGAGCAGTGCTTTTAACGTTGCAAGCCCTCAACGACTTTCTTCCCGTAGGGACAATTGCAGTCCACACAGACAACATGTCTGTAGTTTGGTATATCAACAAACAGGGCGGAACCAAGTCCTACCCTTGTGTCGAAGCTCAGACTATGGCAATGGGCGATCTCCTCTCATCGGTTTCTGGTAGCAACGCATATCCCTGGGAAAACCAACATTGTAGCGGACAGATTGAGCAGAGCTATTCTCATGCCTCACGAGTGGTCTCTCAAGCAATCTATAGCGGAAGAGATTTTTCTGGAATGGGGTCGTCCATGCTGCAATCTTTTTGCTACTCCCCAAAACAGCAAATGTCCAGACTTCTTCTGCCTCTTCCCTCCATCAGGCCATCCCCCCAGAGACGCTCTGACCCAGGATTGGCCCCAGGGACTTCTTTATGCCTTCCCTCCATTTCCTCTGATCCCTCAGGTTATCCAGAAAGCTACCGTTTTGAGAGCCAAATTGATTCTCATTGCCCCTTACTGGCCTCGACAAGTTTGGTTTCCGTTCCTCCATCATCACCTTTTGGTGCAGCCGTGGCATCTGGACCCAGTGCCAGATCTTCTGATTCACCAATCGGGTCAGCTGCACCGGTCAATCCCTTCTCTCAACCTCACAGCATGGTTGCTCCACTTCCTTCCTTAGCCAGGCTTCCTTTGATCTCTAACCCAGTTAGAGACATCATAGTAGCTTTGCTAAAATCCTCTACCAGGAGGATTTATACAAGCAAATGGAAACGTTTCTCTTATTGGGCTAAGGCCAAGAATATTGATCCTTTACTGCCCGTGTTCAGGCAGTCCTGGACTTCTTAGCAGAGATTTTTCATGCAGGCTCCTCTTCTTCCACAGTCAGAGTTCAATTGGCTGCTATTTCCAATTTTCATGTCGGTATAGCAGATCATAATATTATGTCCCATAGGCTCTGCAGGGCCTTCTTGAAAGGAATTTTCCTACTAAAGCCTCCAATCAGGAATCCTCCTCCTCAGTGGGATCTAAATTTAGTGCTGACATCCTTGATTCTTCCCCCCTTTGAGCCAGCTGTTTCTTGTTCCCTGAAATATCTTTCTTGGAAAACTTTATTCCTAGTGGCTATTACATCGGCCAGGAGGGTGTCTGAACTTCATGCTCTTTCGGTTCGACCCCCCTATTTGGTTTTTCACAAAGACAGAGTATCTTTGAGAACTAACCCAACCTTTTTGCCTAAGGTCGCTTCAAAGAACAATTTGAATCAATCCATTGATCTCCCTGTATTTTTCCCCAACTATTCAGATAGAGCTGAACAAAAGCTACATTATCTTGATGTCCACCGTCAACTTAGATATTATTTGGACAGAACAAAAAATTTAGAAAATCTGATCAACTTTTTGTTTCCTATGCGGATAATAAAAAGGCCTTCCTGTTTCTAAAGTGACTTTGTCTAGATGGCTTTCTTCGGTCATCTCTGAAATTTATCTGCTCAGGGGAAAACAGCTGTGCTCAAAACCTAAAGCACATTCAACTAGGAGCTTAGCTACTTCTACAGCCTTTCAAGCTAGACTTCCTTTAGACACTATTTGTGCAGCGGCCACTTGGGCCACTCCTCACACTTTTGTTTCCCATTACAAATTGGACTTGGCCTCCAGGGACAGAGCCAGTTTTGGCTCTACAGTCCTCAAGAGTTTGTTCCATTGAGCCACCCAGGATAGAGGTGCTAGGACGGTCCCATCAAGCAAGAATGAAGGCGAGATTGACAACTTAACATTAAGAAGTTATGTACCTACCATAACGTTCCATGTTAGTTGTCTTCTCTCGCCTTCTTTCTTGCGCCGCTCCCTCCTTCCCCCTGGCCTGGACAGACCTTGTTATAAGAAACTGTTATGCTGAAGACCATTCAGACCTGGTCCTTCTTCCATCTGTAGTTTTCTTTCTTCCTTTGGGAAGTATTTTATGCTTGGTGCTATTGCCCTTTGCCATCAAACGAGATCTGGGTACTTACCGCCTTGCATCATGGGATATGGGGCTGCCTCGAGCTGGTAAAAGTGACTCTCGAGCTTAGCAAGTGCCGAGTCGGAGCCGAGGGATCGGCTCCGAACCCATCAAGCAAGAAAGAAGGCGAGAGAAGACAACTAACATGGAACGTTATGGTAGGTACATAACTTCTTATTTGGGACCATTCCTAGCTCTTTTGTAGTTCACTGCTTAAAATCCACCTTTGCACGGCTTTGCGCGGTCCGCCGGTTAAACAAGGTTAAACTTGGTTAAACTTTTTCTGGCTCTGCCAAGTCTGCTCTTCAATTTTTCCCTTAGAACTGTTTCTACTTGCAATCTAAACAGCCTATATTCTATCTGAAAAGCTCAGCACTTGCTCCTAAAGCATTTTTATACAGGTAAAGCACTCTTAATCAAAAGAAAGTACTTCATTCACCTAAATTCTGTTGAGTACACATCTCCCTATAGGTCCTTTCTGACTCTGTTACACAGCAATCCTTTTCACTATTTCTACCATGTCGAAGGGTCAGTTGCTGGCGTCCTCCCCTGTTCAGCTGGTGAATCTGGGAATCTTGAGGCAATGTTACAATTGCCTCATGTACACAGACAACCCTCTTCTCCTCCCAACAAATACAAATATATGCGAGAGATGCAACTATATAGCCAAACTGGAGGCTGAGCTCTCTCAATTCAGTACTGGCAAGACCAGTCAGGAGGAGAAGGTAACCACGCACACCACAAACCCAGTCTCACATAGAACTATCACAACAGCAAACCAAACGCATAAACACACAAAAACATACTCGGAGGCGCTGATTAAAAATCTACCAAAACAACAGAGGCCTCCAAAGCAGACACCCAAGCAACCACCACCTCAAGGCCTCCAAAGCAGACACCCAAGCAACCACCACCTCAAGACATAGCACATGCAACACATAGTTCACAAAGTCAGTGTGCTAAACAGTCACAGCCCTTAAGGCCAAACAACATGCCAGACACACTTGTAATAGGTGACTCCATAGTCAGACACACTGACGTCCCGCTCACCAGACTGAACAAGGAAAAGGTCACAGTAAGCTGCCTGTCGGGAGCTAGAATCCGCCACATAACACAAGCACTCAGGTCACTCCACAGCAAGTACAAATATGACTCAGTCATTGTACATGCCGGTGTGAATGACCTGAGATGTACCTCCCTGGACTACATGAAAGAGACATAGAGGAGCTCTCTGATTATGTAGCCCAGGCCGGTATGACCCTGACCCTGAGCAGCATCTTACCCTCACCAAGAATGATGCCACAGTATAAAGACAAAATGATCAGTTTTAACAATTGGCTTAATTACTGGTGTCATTCTAAAGGGATCCAATGTCTGTCTGCTTGGGATGACATGCTTGACAAGCCACGCTGCTTCACAAGGGATGGCTTGCACCTGTCACCCCTGGGCTTCCGGATATTGGCCAAGGCTCTTGCCACCCCCATAGTGCCTTTTTTAGGCAAGGCTCAAATGACAAACCTACCACCCTAGAAAACACAAGTGGAAAAAAACTAAGGGTAATGCTGCAAAATGCCAGAAGTCTAAGCCTCAAGATGCATGCCCTCGAAGCCCTCCTCAGTATGGAGAACATTGATGTCTGTGCAGTGACTGAAACCTGGTTCAAGGCTCCTGAGAGCACCCCAGCACTATCAGGTTTTACCTCATATCATGCTTTCCGGCCCCAAAACTTGGACCGAACCACAAAGGAGGGAGTATCCATTTTCATCAAAGATACCCACACCTCCAGGTTAGTGGCAACGCACAAAGCATTGGAGACTATCCAGGTGCAACTAACCATAGGCAAAACTGCCTTACAGTTTGTAGCATGCTACAGACCACCCTCTCAAACTCAGGAACCCCACACAGCCTTCCTGAAGACACTGGAGAGTATGAATGTCTCTCCAAATACCATCATTTTGGGAGACTTCAACTACCCAAACATAGACTGGGAACATTACTCAAGCCCCAACACCCTATCCCAAAGGTTCCTAGAATTCATAAACTCAAATGCAATGGAACAACTAGTCACCATTCCCACAAGAGGAGACAATATACTAGACCTGATCATCACAAACATGGGGACAAAATGCTCCACACGAAGTATATCCCTCTTTGTAAAGATCAGACCATAAATTAATCTCACTGGAAATCCACATCCGCCCCCAACCCCTGCACAAAAGACCACAGTGAAGAACTTCTCAAAAGCAAACTTCACACTTCTTAAGACTGAAGTAGTATCTTTCAAGGCCCCTGGGCCAGTGGAAACCACAACCCACACTGCTGAATCCTTTGCAAATGCCTTCTATGGGCACCTTCAAGAATGCATGGATCATGCAATCCCAAATAAAACCAAGACCCATTCCCCCAAAGCCAGGCGCCCGGTCTGGTGGACCCCAGCCATAAACAAACTTTACAACAGGAGGAGGAAGCTACTACATGACAGAGCAAAATCCCTAAAAGGGAAGGCGTCTCTCATCAGTACTAGCAAAAAACTACGATCACTCATAAAATCATCCAAGGCCAACTTTGAGAGAAAAATGGCAAAAGACACAAGACAATCACAAGGACTTCTTTAGCTATGTTAGAAACCTGGGTGGAAACTCCCAGGTATGCTCAGAGTTAGTCCAAAGTGACACAAAATACACTGAACCCACTGACATTGCCAACATTCTGGCAGACAGGTTCAGTGCAAATTTCTCTCCCCCCCCCCCCCCCAAAAGGAGAAATAACTATCCCAGCAGAGTGTAGCCTCCCTAACATCTCAGATGCCCAGATGAGAGCCGCCCTCTCTAAAGCTAAAAACACAGCATCAATGGGAACGGATGGTGTCCCGGGCTGTGTGCTACATGAACTCCAAGAGGAACTAAACCCACACATAAGGCTGCTGTTTAATCTTAGCCTTGCTACAGGATACGTACCCAAAGAGTGGCATATGGAAACAGTGGTCCCACTTCACAAAGGCGGTGCCTCTATGGACCCTGGAAATTACCACCCCATAAGCTTGACGAGCCTGGTCTGCAAAGCTATGGAGAGGATCATTATGGAACTCATAAACAAAGACATTGGGGACCTACAGACATTGGATCCTACTCAATTTGGCTTTGTCAAGGGCAGATCCTGCCTTTTGAACTTGGTCGACTTTTTTGAAACAGTCACAAAGGCCATTGATGATGGTAAGGCAGTTCACACAGCCTACCTTGACCTTGCAAAAGCCTTTGACACAATACCTCACTCAGGCATCATAGACAAACTCACCAGCTTAAATGTAAACCCATATGTCACAAGATGGGTTGCAAACTGGCTCAAGGACAGAACCCACAGGGTCAGAGTTGCTGGAGCTATGTCAGACTCTAAGCCAGTCACAAGCGGTGTCCCACAGGGCTCAGTCCTGGGACCCCTCTTGTTCGGCATTTATTTTTCCGAAGTACAGGCAAACATAGGAGGATTGTGGCTGACAAAAGTTCGCAGATGACTGCAAACTGGGTGCCATAGTTGATACTCCAGTGGACACAAACATCCTTCAGAGAGGCCGCATAGAAATGGATAATTGGTGCCAGAGCCATGGCCTTAAGCTGAACGCCAAAAAATTTATAGTCATACCCTTTGGGAAAAACAAGGTACCGACAAATTACCACATAGGTGGTAATCCATTAAGTACGGAAGAGGTAATCGGGGACCTAGAGACCCAGGTTGACAGTAACCTCTCATTTGACACTCACATTGCCAAAGTGGTTAGGAAGACCTTCTATATTGCCCACCTTATCATGAAGGGTTTCACATCTAGATCGAGAGGTCATTGTGCCCCTGTACTCTTCTCTTATCAGGCCAAAGATTCAGTACAATGCCCCATTTGGGATGCATCTCACCCGACACCTGCAGCAGTTGGAAAGACCCCAAAAGTTCCTCACCAAGAGGATAAAGGGTCTTAAACATATGTCATATGCTGCCTGACTGAAAAAACTCCAGCTCTATTCAGTCGCATACCGCCTACTCAGAGGTGATCTGTGCCTGACGTACAAGGCCATGTCCAATCCTGAATTAATGGACATGCTCCACCTCGAAAATCCAAATCCATCAGAGCCACGAGAACAAGTGACTTAAACCTCAACACAGAAATAAATAGGACGTGCTGGAGGGACAGATTTATAACCCAGAGGCTCCCTACACTCTGGAACAGAATCCCAGTCCATGTTAGGCAGAGCCCCTCACTGACTCTATTCAAGAGAAATCTCGACGAGTGGATGGGAGATCGTAGGTTTACCGCGGGGGTCATCTCTGTGTCACTACTAGACAGAGGCATAGTAAACTAAACCCTAAAAGGGCGTAGTATTCTCATCCTAAGGGGTGGTGTAAGCCACATACACTCTGGCTAGGCTTATAAATGCCTTAGGGCAGATAGCCTAGTACGAACCTATGAACCTACTACAAAATGGAACTAGAAGTCTAGACCAACTTTACTAGAAATAGTGGATATAGTAACAGAGATAAAACAACAGAAAATGGGCTCTTTAGAAAAGGGAAGGAGCAAACTACATAGGAAGAAATGGGAACTGTGGGAGCAATATATACAGAGATAGAATGAGGTTTAAGAGGCAGGATTTGAATGAGCCATATAATGCTTAACTGACTATGCCCAGATGGTTTATAAGTGATGTATAATATTTGCAACTACGGTTGTTTCAATGGTGTCTGTGATATAAACTGTTTGCAACTAAAGTGGTAGCATTTTGTATGTTTTTCATTTATATAAATGCAAGATTGCCCTTGTCATTTGTGAAAATTTAATAAAGATGTTTGGAGAAAAGGAGTTGCTTCATTTATTGAAGCTATTTCAGGGTCTCGATTCCCCAACACAAAATCCAAGGTGTTTTTGACCAACTCTCCGAGGCCTTCCACTTTGTTAATTTCAAGTTCGGAGCCACCTAAAAAGAAGTTAGTCTGATCTGAAACCACGTCTGATCCAGCCTCCATTGGATCCAACCAAAGACAGCTGTGGATCCAAGTACCTCTGATCAGAAGAACTTACCTAGAACAAGGTATTTACTGTCCTTGGACCCAGTATCTTCAAGGGTCCCTTCTCTTTTCTTGGAGAGATGCTGTTCCAGGTCACCATCCCTCGCGTCATCTCATTCTTCCAGGAGTTTGACTGAAGATGTGGACAGAATGATGAGGAAATTCCTCTTGCCACAGATACAGATTGGTGTTCTTCCTTCTCCTACCCCATCTGGTCAGGAAGCTCATCCATCTGCCATACCACCTTTGACTATTCCTTCTCTGATCTAGATAACTGTTTTCAGAGTCCCTGGATCCAAACCTTCCACATCTCTCTGGTTCAGATCTGAAGATACTTCTATCTTTGGATCCAAAGCTTTCTCTGAGTGTACTGGATCTGACGTCTTCCGGTCCAGATGACTGACTGAGCTGAAGCTGCCTTGTCGGATCTGAAGCATTGGAGTCCACTCTGAACTTTTCGGAGCAGTCTCTGCCCCTCAGAGCCTTGGCATTGGACAGCTTAGCTCAGACTTCTGCCTCAGGGAAATTGCTCTTGGGGCAGAGGGAGGCAGTGGTCCAGAAGCCTGCCTTCTCAAAGCTGTTGTTTTCCTTCTCCCTGGAGTAATCTGCCTTTGAGGTTGTGAAGAGTGTTTTCTGCTTCGATAGGATGGATGGATCTAGCCCCCTTGGATCTTCTATCTGGTTCCCAGATGTCTCTGTGCTTAGAGTCGCATCATTTTCTGCAACAGGAGCAGGCAGGCCAAGACCCACAGACCACCCAGTAGGGTTTTACACTCTGTTCTGACACTTCAAAGGAACATCCTGCCGAGGAAGTCCCTAGGAAGAGTAAGTGCAAGAGGTGGTACTTAAACTCTCCGCAAGAGTAAGTCACTTAGGATACTGATTTCAGTGAAGGAGAAGGGTCCCCACAATCACCTTTGGAAGATGTTTGGTGACATTCTTGAGATGCTTAAGTAGAGAGGTGGTTGGTCCACCAGAAACCCTTCAACAGAGGAATCGATATTTCTGGAAGCCTTTAGAGCTGGCCCATCTACCTCCTGGGTTACTCCACCCACCAATGAACTCATTGATTTGGTTTCTAGGCAGGTGTGGAAGGAATCTGATTCAGCTGAGCCATTCCCTAAGAGGCCAGATTGGATTCGGACTCCACCAGTCGGGAAGGAATTCAAGAGTAAGGGGCTGACTATGGATGCTATGGTTTTGTGGTGGTGGCCACTAAGAAGGAACTTGTTGAACAAGGTTCCTCTGTCCATCCCCCTAACAGGGAGTCTAGGGCAATGGGCAGATTTGGGAAGTGTGTGGATACTTCATTGACCTTTACCCTTCGGTCACTGAACTGTTTGGAACATTTTGCCAGACTACAAAGGGACTTCAAGTAACTTTTAAAAATCTCTTTCCGGGACCATTACTGCTGAGGCTCCATCTTCTGTGGCATCTCATTTGGCTACCCTCCAGTCTATTTCAAATTCATCCGTGAGGCTTATCTTGCATGCAGTTGAAGGTGTCTCAGAGGCAGCAGGTTCAGGCATTTCCATTAGAAGGCATGCCTGCATGTGCTTTTGTGACTTTGCGGAGCCTTTCAAGTCCTTGTTCGTCAGTCCAGCCTTTCTTTGGCAGTTCGCTGTTTGGCCCAAAAGTGAACAACATGCTCTCCAAGTGTGAAAAAGATGGAAAGACTCTCTCCGCAGTAGACGTATGTTTTTCAGTGCCTCAAAGATCCTTTTCTAGGAATCAATAAGGTGGATGGAAAATGTGGCTCAAAGTCCCAGGGTCCTTTCCAGGACACACATGGAGATAGTTCCTCTAGGGGCAGAGGGGGGAACTCAGGTGGACGATGATGCCCACATGGCAAAGGAGGCCTGCAGAGCCAGGGAGTCCAAAGATTCTTTCTCTGATGGATACTGTCAGCACTCCTGAAAGGAGGCCCTATTTGTTCCCCTCTGGAGGCAATTGGGGTGGATTATCCCTGCACCAGAAAGCCTGGCTAGATATAACGCGAGATATTTGGGTGCAGAGGATTATTTCCACAGGTTATATCATTCCGTTTTCCATTCTACCTTCAGCTGTATGCAAAATTCCCATATTCCACCCACTCTGAGGAAAGCAGCAGCACTAGAAATAGCTGGTAGAAAGAGTCATCCAAGAGGTCCCACCAGACCAAATAGAATCCGGAACTTACTCGAGATTCTTTTTAGTGCCAAAGAAAATGGAAGTGGAGACCAGTTTTGGATCTCAGCGACTTGAAAGAAGCAGTTTGACACAGTTCCAAATGGTCACTGTTCGGTCCATTCTGCCTTTTTTAGGCAAGGACGACTGAATGTGCTCAATAGCTTCAGGATGCATACTATCGCATAAAAATTAACATCCATTCAAGAAGGTATTTACACTTCTGGCAGGGAGTCTGTCACTACGAGTTCAAAGCATTGTCCTTTGGCCTCACCATAGTCCCCCGGGTTGTTCACCAAATGCGTGACAGTGGTAGCAGCTCACTTAAGACTGCAGGGATTCAGAGTGTTACCATAGCTAGACAACTGGCTCATTACCACCCCAACCAGGCATCTTCTAATAAGAGTAAGAGATCAGGTACTCTGGACTTGTTCTCATCTAGGGATAACCATAAATTACAACAAGTCTCCGTTACAACTGACTCAAACCTTGGAATTTGTAGGAGACCTGTTCAGCACTGTATCAGTGACAGCTTCTTTTCCACACTCGAGTTCAGAATATCAGATTCCAAGTCAAGAAAATAATGTGCAGTACCAAAATTTCTGCTCGGTTGATTCTGCAAACCTTGGGGTCAGTGTCAGCGGCCATTATTTTAGTTGTTCTAGGATGATTTCATATGAGAATTCTTCAGTGGATGCTAGCACCTTAGTGATCTATTCTTTGTCAGCTCATGTCAGAACAAGTAATAATCGCTCAGGCATGCAAGAGATACCTTTGGTGGTGGATTCAGTCATATCAGGTTCTACAAGGCTGACATTCATCCTCCCTCAGCCCAAGGCTGTAGTGACCACAGACATTTCCTAGATTGGGTGAGGGGGGGGGGGTATTTTCTGGAGAAAACGGTTGTAGGCTCTTAGTCCCCAGAAGAGGCCAACACATCTATCAGTGTTCTGGAAATGAGAGCAGTACTCTTAGCATTGCAGACATTCTGAGACGCACTCCTTTTTGGGCCATTTGTGATCCAGACAGAAAATATGTCTGCAGTTTGGTACATCTACAAACAAGGAGGAACCAGTTCCTACTCCTTGTGTCAGGAAGCCCTCATAGTATGGCAATGGGTGATCTCATCCAACTGTTTTCTCATAGCAACTTACATTCCGGGAAAATCCAGTGTGACAGCAGACAAACTGGGCAGGTCCGCTCTACTTCACTTGGTTTCTCGACCTTAAAGTGACAAATTATTTTCCATCAATGGATCCAGCCTTTTTGCAATCTTTTTGTTTCTCCCCTAAACAACAAATGCAGCAGCTACTTTGCTCTAATGCCCCCTCTGGGGGAAGTCACAGAGGGGTGCTGTACTCCATGATTGGCCCTCGGTCTCCTTTATGCTTACCCACCACTTCCAAAATTTCTACAGAAAGCTGCCAGGTTGAAGAGCAAAGTCATCCTCATTGCACCTTACTGGCCTCAACAGATTTGGTTCCCCTTCCTTTGGCTTCATCTTCTTTACCCACCTCGGATTCTGGATCAAATTCCAGACCTCCTCTCTCACCCGACAGGCATGAGTCATCTGGATATCTCAAACCTCAGTGTAACAGCGTGGTTTTTCCAGTTTCATTAATAGCCAGACAACCGATGCTGTCTTCCCCCGTCTGTCATATACGTTTATCTTCCCATAAAGCTTGTAAAAATTGATGACTGTACTGTAATTAACTGGAAATACTGTAATGCGACTGAGAATGAAAGTCTTTATCTGTTAATTACCCAAACTCGTGCTGAACAGATGCCAGTCTCTCCTTAATGGGCCAAGTCTTGTATACTTTTCAGAATGAATTCTCCAAACACTGTAGTTCATTCAGTAAGGCTTTATTAGATGTTCACAATTTCTGAATACTGTCTTCATTAACAGTGCTGATAATTAGTATTCAAAGTTACTGCACATCATATTCTGTTTGACCTGAGCAACGTAAACTAATATAGTCTTTATTTGACCTGTCTTCTGTACTCAGGCTCGAGTGTCTGTAATCTTCTCTGAAATAACAGATCGAACAAACTAACCTTAACTGACTTCTCTAACTGGATCTTTTATATATTTTAATAATACCAAAACCCTGTGATGCTTTACACACCCTCTTAGCCTTGGTTCCCTTGGTTTCCAGGCTTAACATTCCATTAAGGAACGTTCTGTAGCTGGGAAGATTGTATCTTTCCCTTGAGAAAAGAACATTCTCTCTGGACACTTTATGCTTATTTTTCCTTTCTAATAAACTGTTGACCAGCAATGTTATCCTTTTTTCTGCTCCACTATCTTTTATGCATCTAGGCCTATTTTATCCTTTAGCCTGTCTAATGTCTAGTAACTGCTTTAAAATGGAAGTCTCTAATCTAACTTTTGGCACTGAGGTCCCTGGCGAAAGTTTACAGGGACCTACCTACTTCTGTAGTCACTTTACATTTGTGAACTACTGTATACAGCTTTATGCTACTTGACTTATTTGAAAATAAAGAAATGTATTTGTTAAACCTTTAATTTTGATCACTAGGTGTCACGAGCATTTAAGGCCTGTTTGGCTTGAAGTCTTAACTTTATTATTTGATTTTTATATTACCTAGATTGAGTTTTTAAGTCTAAGTTCTGATGTATGAGTGATATGTTTAAAACCTGTACATTATTCTGAAAATGAGCATTTTTTTTTAAATATGTGGCTTTTAAAGCTGATTAACCTGTCTTTGGGAATTTTTATTTAAGTTGGACAGAGTACGAACTGTTAACCTTCCCTATTTTTTTTATTTCTGTATGCTGTAATAGTAAAGTTCCACTGTTTTATTACCTATGTTTTTACCTTATGAACTGGTGCCTTGGTGTACTACGATGTCTCTCTCTCTTATAGCAAATGAAACCTTTTCTTGTTTATAGATTTACATTTTTAAACATTGTACTGTTTCTTTTTCAATGGCATTTTTGTTCCGATCATTAACTCAAAAGGTGGAATTCCTAACTTAGCCGTAGGTGATCTTTTATTCCCAGCAAAATAGCTGGTAAATGCATGACCCAATTAGGTCCATTTTTCCCCATAATGGTCCTATTCATTCTTTCTGCTATTATGTTAGACAGTGGGTGATATGGAACATGGAATCTTTGCTGTATCTCTAATAGTTTACACACTTTTTTTTTTTAACCTGACTTGTGAACAGAGTACAGATGTCCTTTAAGAATGCAACTGCAGTCCTGACATATGGGTTGTCCTGCCTCAGGCAGCCCTTCGGTCGGATTCCAAAGTCTGGGTCCGGCGTCTGCTGATGTCGCCTCCTCCCCGACATCAGAGCGGCTGGGGTATAAAAGCATCAGCCGACACCATCTTCAGTCTTTCTTGCCGCGCGGTGCCTGAAGCAGAAGCAGTTCGCAAGTGCCGGTCGGCCAGCTCCTGTGTTTTCAGATACCGAAGTCATCAAAAAGCTAAGTACCCCATTGGGGAACCTTTTCTTGCCTCAGCCGATGTCAGACAAAACTGAAAAAGTTAATAATTGTTTGTCTTGTGGTAAACAAATACCTCATAAGGACTTCCATTCTTACTGCCTTCCCTGCCTCGGCCCAGACCACGACGTCTCGGCCTGTGCTGCCTGTGCTTGCTTCAATAAGCGCACACTTAGGCGCCGGGCAGAATTTGCTGAAGACTTTTTTGGGGAAAATTACTCCTATATCATGCCGTCGGAACTTCCGACAGCACACGTTTCCATAAAACGGAAGGACTGGGACCGACCTTCGCGGCCCGTGACTTCCACCGACACCATGCCTAAGCCTACCGTGAGTACATCGGTTTCTTCGGAGGCGGTAATTCAACCACTCCAGGCCGACGACACCGCTTTACCGCACACTTCGGTCCCGGAGGCTTCCCCGGTGCCGGTTGTTGTTTTTCCTCCTGAAACCGAAGCCCAAGATTTGCCTGATACCATACCGGTGGACAAAGTTACTCCAGCACGTGGGGCAGCTAGGCCTCCTGTGTCTATGTCCAGCCAGGCTAAGTCTCACCCTCCTAAATCTTTTTCACAGACTCCCACTTCGGATAAACAGATCATGACTTTAGCTGCAGATCTAATTTCTTTAATCAGGGGCTCTCAGGCTCATCCAGAAAGAGGTTCTCAGCCGCCTTCAGACAAAAGGCCTAGGGTTGAGCAGACAGATACCCTTTCTTCAGATGAAGCCTCTGGTGAGTCAGGCCTTTCAGATTCCCAGGAAGAACCCTTCTCGGCCTACGAGGATTCTGATGCAGATGAATCCATTCCCTCTGCCTCTCCTCCTGAGGATATTTCTTTCGGGGAAGTTCTGCACTCCATGAGAGAGCATTTTCAGTGGCAGGGCCAGGACTTCTCGGACTCCAGGAAAAGGCTTCGGACCTTCCTTAAGTTACCCCAGCACAGGCCTTTAGCTATTCCCCCCAGTGTTAGATGTATTGGATGATGTGTACTCAGACTCCAGTACTTCTCCTGATTCTCTCCCTCCTGCTCCTGTCAAGCCTGACAGATATTATAGGGTTCCTGAAACTCATAAGCATCTCTTTAAGGCCCACTCTGTTGACCTAGAAACTATTTCTCAGGGGCCCAAAGGAGTGGCCACTTCCACGACCAAAAATCCTTTGCCCGCAGACAGGGAAGCTAGGTCCCTGGAGAGGTGGGGTAAGAAAGTTTATACCTCTACCACCCTTGCCATGAGGGCTCTTAACTGTCTTTTTCATATGTTTCAGTATCAGGATTTTCTGATGGATGATTTGCAGAAAACGTTAGCCTCTCCTGAGCCTTTAAATAGAAAGGCTTTGCAGGATTTGGTTCATAATACTCAGCAGGTTAGCAATCATTTTCTTCAGTGTGGTTATGATACATTGGAAGCTTCATGTAGGGCAGCTATGATAGGGGCCGTCATACGTAGACATGCTTGGTTGAAAGAACAGTCATTGCCAGACCATGTTAAAGTAAAGCTTTTAGATGCACCTCTGGAAAAAGACAAGCTATTTGGTGCTAATGCACAGGGTGTGTTGAAATCATTTGAGGAAAACGCTAAATCAGTACAAACAGTCAAAGATTTCCTCCAGGTTCAGCCACCAAGGTTCAGCAGGAATTGGCCTTCGAAGAATTGGTCCTTTCCAGACACTGACAAGTTTCAAAGGGGAAAAAGCAGGCGTGCTCGAGGTAGAGGGCAATACCGAGGCTCCTACAGGGGCCACCAATGGCAACCAACTAATCAGAGAAGTGGCGCAGGGACTCCCACTGCTCCACAGGGACAATCACAGTGACTTGTCTTCGACACCGCCGACCAAGGCTCAAAGAAAAGCTCCTTTAGGCGGAAAGTTATCCTTATTTTCAAAGAATTGGCACATTTTTACAAAGGACGCATGGATTTTGAACATAATAGACAAAGGTTACAGGTTCCACTTCCATACCTTACCAACAAGACAAGGCATGCCAAACCTGCCACACAATCAAAGGGCAGAGGCACTCATACAAGTTTCAAAGCTGCTACAAATCAAAGCAATAGAAAAGGTTCCTCCTCAGGGACAAGGCCAGGGATTCTACTCAAGACTGTTCCTTGTTCCAAGAAAAGAAAAGCAATGGAGACCTATACTGGACTTGTCCACTCTAAACACTTTTCTCATTGTACCAAAATTCAAAATGCTGACGTTACAGCAACTTCTTCCCATACTGGGCAAGGGGTCTTGGCTGGTTACTCTGGACCTCAAGGAGGCATACCTGCATGTCCCAATCAGACACAGCTGCAGAAGATACCTCAGATTTCTTGCAGGGTCAGAGCATTATCAGTTGTCAGCATTGCCTTTTGGCTTATCTACTGCGCCCAGAGTATTCACAAAATGCCTGGCATCAGTAATTGCACATTGCAGACTTCAGGGGATACAAGTATACCCTTATCTGGACGACTGCCTTATACAAGCGGACAGCCAGCAAGCCTTGATGAGAAACTTGGACTATGTCATTCACTTACTACAGGCTTTGGGATACACAGTCAACATTCAAAAATCAAGACTACTGCCATCCCAACAAATAATTTTTCTAGGAGCCAAACTGGACACAAATTCACAAATGGCTTTCCTCACAGAAGAAAAACAAGAACAATTACCAGATTACTTCAAAAGCCTAGCAAAGCACACCCAGATGGCTGCAAGGAAAATCCTGCAGGCCCTGGGTTTCATGGCATCTTGCATTCTCCTGATCCCACTGGCCAGACTACACATGAGAAAACTACAATGGTACCTAAAAAGTCTATGGTCTCAACACAGCCACAACTTAGAAGCAATTATTCCACTCATTCCATGTCTACAAAAGGAATTTTGGTGGTGGGCACAAGCAAGCCAGCTAAACAAAGGCATGCCCTTTAACAAACCTCAAGCAAGCCAAACCATTACAACAGATGCCTCAGATCATGGATGGGGGGTGCACATGGAGGGCAGATGCATCCAAGGGCAATGGGCTCCCTGGGAATTGCATCTGCACATCAATCAAAAAGAGTTGCTGGCAGTGATTCATGCAATCGAGGCCTTCGGAAAATTTCTCCTACAAGGTCATCTGCTAATAAAGACAGACAACACCGCTGTTATGTGGTACATAAACAAGCAGGGAGGCACTCATTCTTACCCCCTTTGCAGACTAACAATGACTCTTTGGGAAAAGTCCCTGAAACTGAACATACAGTTGCAATCCCAGTTTGTTCCAGGCAAGGACAATATTCTGGCAGACAGTCTAAGCAGAAACATTATGGACCCCCACGAATGGATGTTGCATCCAGACATTTTTTCACAAATAACTCATGCATGGGGAAGGCCGGACATGGACCTCTTTGCCTCACACCACAATCATCATCTGAAAAAGTTCTGCTCAAGGACACACCATCCTCAAGCCTGGAGAATAGATGCTCTCTCCTTCAGTTGGAATTCTCTAACAATCTATGCATTCCCGCCTCTACCATTAATGACCAAGGTGTTACTGAAGATCAAAGCAGAACAACCGAAAGGCATTCTGATAGCTCCAGACTGGCCAAGACAGCACTGGTACCCATTACTAAGGAGCATAACTCACACCAAACTGTGGCCCCTGCCTCTATGGCCTCTGCTTATAACTCAGCACAATTACAGGACTGTCCATCCAAATCTGCAAACATTGCAACTGACAGCTTGGAGAGTTACATGACTTCTCCCCATATTTCTCTCTCCAAAAAAGTTCAAGAGATCCTACTGGAAGCACGCAGGCCTTCCACCAGAAAAACTTATTTAGCCAAATGGAAGAGGTTCAACATCTGGAATGCCAACAAGGGTCAGGATGCATCAGTAATGAACATCCCACAGATTCTAGAATACTTGGCAGAAATGTTTCACAATGGCCTTTCATATTCTTCCATAAAAATACACGCTTCAGCAATTTCAGCAAAATACAACTGTGATCCACCTGTGTTCTCACATCCTTTGCTAAGACAGTTTCTAAGGGGGATAAAGAATATCAAACCTCCAAGAAAACCACCAGTGCCTGCATGGGACCTCAATTTCGTCTTGGAAAAATTAACTCTTCCTCCTTTTGAGCCAGCAGCATCTTCAGAATTGCAATTTCTCTCCTGGAAAACAGTTTTCCTGTTGGCAATTACTTCAGCAAGAAGAGTCTCCGAGATACAGGCCCTCATGGCAGTACCTCCATTTCTCATTTTTCATCAGGACAGAGTCTCTTTAAGAACCAATCCTTCATTCATGCCAAAAGTGATATCCAGGGTTTCTCTGAACCAAGCAATTCACCTGCCTACTTTCTTTCCCAATCCTCAAAATAAAGGAGAAAAACTTCTGCACACTTTGGACATACACAGACAATTGCGCTATTACTTGGATAGAACAAAGGCCAACAAAGTCTGACTAACTATTTGTAGCTTACGCTCCTGGAGTACAAGGGAAGGCAATATCCAAACAAACAATTTCAAAATGGATTGGAAACTGCATCAGATTCTTCTACTCTTTCCATGGAAAAGGTGTGCCAGCCAATATCAGGCCACACTCCACCAGAGCTACAGCCACCTCCACAGCCTTTTTGAAGAGGGGTGGCTACAAAGGACATTCTAGAAGCTGCTACATGGAGCTCCGTGCATACATTTTCCAAGCATTACAACCTGTCTTTATATTCCAGATCCCGAGCAGGCTTTGCTTCAGCAGTCCTGCAGGGCATTTTAGCTACACCATCATTATCTTAGATCCTACCACCCCCAGCTTGGCTATGGTATTCAACCCATATGTCAGGACTGCAGTTGCATTCTTGAAGGACATAGTACAGTTTTGTACCTACCATAAATGTAGATGTCCGATAAATATGCAACTGCAGTCAGGTTTTCCCTCCCTCCTACTCCTCTGTAATTATCTTTTTGGGTCCACTCCCCCCTTTTTCATATTAGCTGGGGATAGTATTTATGGTGTATCTGTTTTATTACTGTTGTGCATGTCTGGAATTTTATCCATTCTCTAAATTTAGCCTTCCTTGGAGGGCACCTGGCATCTGGGGCAAGAAACACTGAAGAAGATGGCGTCGGCTGATGCTTTTATACCCCAGCCGCTCTGACGTTGGGGAGGAGGCGACATCAGCCGACGCCGGACCCAGACTTTGGAATCCGGCCGACCGAAGGGCTGCCTGAGGCAGGACAACCCATATGTCAGGACTGCAGTTGCATATCTATCGGACATCTACATTTATGGTAGGTACAAAACTGTACTTTGTCAGATTTAATGATCTGGGACTATCCCCAGTGGGAGAAAATGTTATCCCATAATGCAGATGCTGTAGTTTTTGCTGTCATGTCCTTAGTGAGAATAGCTTCCAGCCACTTAGTAAAAGTATTTACCACTACCAGCATGCATCGGTAACCCCCTTTTGCTGGAGGAAGAGGTCCTGCAAAATCCATCTGTACACTGTACCATGCTCCTCCTGAAACTGGCACACTCTGCAACTGAGATTTTTTCAATGTAGGGTTAGTCTGCAGACATATTATACACTCAGTCTGAATTTCTTTACATAGTTTTTTCAGGTGATGATTTCAAAACTTATACTTTGATAGGCCATATTTTCTGAAAACCTACATGACCTAGTAGCTGATGGTTGTACTTGTTTAGCTGCTTAGCCAATCATTTCGGTACATAGGGCAAAAGTGCCCCTTGTTGTGTTTTATACACATACCACCTTACTCCCAGGGCTGGACTGGCAACTTCGCATTGTGCCCTTTCATCAGCACCCCCCCTGCATGTCTTGGATCTTTGCCAGATCTACCTCAACTGTTGAGCCCACTTGGCTTACCTCTGTTATACCTTCCACCTTAATCTCCTTCCTCTGTATTCGATATAGAGGAATCCCCTCCTTTGCAGCTTTTTTGCTGCCACATATTGTATAGCCTGTCAAACATGATGGCTATTTTCTGAACACTAATTGAAATCTGCACTAAAAAGATAACTTTATAAGTGGTCTTGAAGCATAATTACCATTTTCTGTGTTAACGTGTGTCTATACATTTTTATTTAAATTTGCTTTATAATGCTACTTATCTTTTTTAACTTTTATGAATATTTATGAGCTATAATAGTTTACTAAAACCTATACTTTCTGTATTTCAAGTCTGTACCTTTGCATTGTCTGTTAGTCCTTTTAATTTCTGACTAATGTACAATAATTATGTAAAGTGCACTATAATCTGTAAACTAATTAACAAATTAAAGCCCTGTTATGCCTTGAGTGCATTGAACAACTATTACTGTCTATTCTTTAGATAATGTATTTTAGTAGTTTACTAAACTTAACCGGGAAAAGCCGAAAGACACAACACAACTAAACTTATACTTCCTGTATTTCAGGTCTATACATTTGCATTTGTTAGTATCTTTTGTACCTTTTTGACTAATGCACAATAATTATGTAAAATGTAATGTAACCTGTAAATTAAGCCTGCCATGTTATACCTTGAGTATACTGAATAATTATTACTACCTATTGTTTAAATAACTTATTTTAATAAGTCTGTAAAAATAATTGTCACTTTATCCTTGACTAATGACCGAATAATGTAATTCTGTTACTTTACTACTAAAGTAATGACTGAATAATGGAAAGTAACTGAGTATTTTATTTTGAGGTTCGACTGAAATGTGCTATACTGAATACAACTGAGTATGAATGTCATATTCTGAATCTTGATTGAAATTTACATTAGTGTATACTGAACATTTAAAATAGCTGTGTATATTCTGGAAACTAAACTAATACTAAATTGCCAGCGTTAACTAAACACAGATGAAAGCATAACTGAAACTGGTACACGTTATATTCTGCAACCCAAACTATTACTGTTTGAACATAGACTGAAAGCTAGTACCGTTGACAAACATTTTGAGCGTTAGATAAGAAATTAAGTGAAATTTTTTTTTGTCAATATTGTCTGAACATTGATAAAAATATAAACTGAAACTAGTATTGTTACATAACTGTGTGAAACACATACTTGCTTTAACTGATAAACTGAAACTAGTACTGTTGAATAACTGTCTGAAAACACACACACTTGGTTTAATTCATACATTTTAACTTTAAACAAACATTGAAGAAATAACTGAAACGCATAGACAGTCATCCTCTGCATCACAGCTCTTGCCAAATTGTACTCTGCATTTTCCCAGTCACTGATGAGGTAAAGGAAGGCCTGCTTTAATGTTGAAGTGTTTATAGTTAGGCCTTTAAACCTCTTTTTTTTTTTTTTTTTTTTTGTGCAAGGCTGGGTGACTAAAGTTCTTGATTTGTATCTAGTATCAGGTCCTTAAAATAACATTTGCATTGGCAACAATTATAAATTGATAGTATTGCTTATTGTCCTGACCTTATTTACATGTTTCTGCATAAAGAAACATTTGCTGCCAATAAACTGTTGCAAGTCTGTAAGCAAACTAATTAAAATATGAAACTAAATAGTAATGTGTCACACTGTGCATTTCTGCACTTATATAAAATTAATTTTAACTGTTTACATTTTGTCTCGTGACCCTTAGATTTTAACATACTATTCTGTAAGTAAAACTCCACTCACTCTTAACATAACCGGTTCATTAGCTGATGTCATTTCAGAAGTACTGAATACTGCATGAATTTTATTACTGTATAGCTGTTTGTCTTTTCGGCTTTTCCCGGTTAGGGGTCGCCACAGCAGAACTCCGGTCCACTAATGATTGGCAGTAGATTTTTATGGTGCCGAGTTGCCAGCCCAACACCCATCCTTCAGCCAATGCACGCCCATTCACACGTCGTTCGAATGCCATTCGACCATGAGGAGGACATGCAGACTCCTCACAGAAGGCACTCCAGCCGAGAATCGAACAGGAGAACCTCTTGCTGTGAGGCAACAATGCTACCGCTGCACCACCGCGGCTACTTACTGTTTTTAATTCAGCTTGCTAGGGTGTCTGTAATCTGAGCTGATGTGCTTGGCAAACTGCCATTTCCATACGAAACATACAGTCTTAAACTGATTACATAATGTACTTTTTTATACATAGGATCTGAATGTTTAACTGTGTTGTCACTTTTACAAAGTAGCATTGACTTTAAATTTTATATTCTGTAAACTAGCAAACATTTTGTCTGTCTATATTACGATATTGTTTATGCATTGCAACACAAAGCTTTTAATTAATGACTGCTAAGCAAAACAATAGTACAAAAAAAAAGTCTTTGCTAAAACTGTAACTGCAAACCCCTTTATTCTGCTAATTAATTTGACTGTCAGCTTTGATTTACCTTACAAGACATAGAGGTATACGGTTATTTTTTTTAACTGGTCACACCCAATATGTTTTTCTGAGCACTTCAGCTGTGTTAGCTGAACTGGAATTTATTTTATTTTAACCCATAAATTTGCATGTTCCTGTTGTAACCAAATTTTTTTTTAATTTGTACATTTGCACAAATATAGGTTAACTGCGGTGGTGGTGCTGTGGTAGCATTGTCGCCTCACAGTAAGACTTCCTGTTCGATTCTCAGCTAGTGCGTCTTCTGTGTGGAGGCATGCGTGAATGGGCGTACCTTCGTTGAAGGTTGTGCATCAGGGCCGGCAATTCGGCACATAAAAATCTACTTCATAGGTTCATAGGTTTATACTAGGCTATCTGCCCTAAGGCATTTATAAGCCTAGCCCAAATTTTTGTGGCTTACGCCACCCCTTATATGAAAAAATACTGTGCCCATTAGTTTGTTGTGCTTCTGTCCAGCAGTGACACAGATATGATTCCCGGGGTAAACCTACGATCTCCCATCCACAGGTCTAGATTTCTCTTGAACAGAGTCAGCGAGGTGCTCTGCCTCACATGGACCGGGATTTTATTCCACAGCATAGGGAGTCTCTGAGTGATAAATCTATCCCTCCAGCACGTCCTATTTATATCCGTGCTAAGGTTTAAGTCGCTTGCTCTAGTGGTTTTGGTGGATTTGGATTTTTTGAGGTGGAGCATGTCCATTAATTCCGGGTTGGACATGGCCTTGTATGTCAGGCACATGTCACCTCTGAGCAGACGGTATGCGACTGAATAGAGCTGGAGTTTCTTCAATCTGGCAGCATATGACAGATTTTGGAGTCCCTTTATCCTTTTGGTGAGGAACTTTTGGGGTCTCTCCAATTGCTGCAGATGTCGGGTGAGATACATCCCGAATGGGGCATTGTACTCGATCATTGGTCTGATAAGTGAAGAGTACAGGGAACAATGACCTCACTAGATCTGGATGTGAATCCCTTCATGATCAGGTGGGCAATGTAGAAGGTCTTTCTAACCACTTTAGCAATGTGAGTGTCAAAAGAAAGGCCACTGTCAACCTGGGTCCCCAGGTCCCTGATAACCTCTTCTGTGCTTAGTGGATTGCCACCTATATGGTAGCTTGGGGTTACCTTGTTTTTCCTGAAGGGTATGACTATACATTTTTGGCGTTTAACTTCAGGCCATGGCTCTGGCACCAGCTATCTGTTTCCGTGAGTCCCTTCTGAAGGATATCCGTGTCCGATGCACTTTCCACTATGGCGCCCAGTTTGCAGTCGCCTGTATACTTTGTCAGCCAAAGTCCTCCCCTGTTGGCCTGTACTTCTCAGAAGTAGATGCCAAACAATGGGGGCCAAGGACCGAGCCCTGTGGGACACCACTTGTGACCAGCTTGGAGTCTGACACAGCGCCAGCAACTCTAACCCTGTGGGTTCTGTCCTTAAGCCAGTTTGCAACCCATCTTGTGACATATGGGTTTACATTTAAGCTGGTAAGTTTTTCTACAATACCCGAGTGGGGTATTGTGTCGAAAGCCTTTGCAAGGTCAAGGTAGGCTGTATGGACTGCCTTTCCCTCATCAATGGCCTTGGTGACTGTTTCGAAGAAGTCGACCAAGTTCAAAAGGCATGATCTTCCCTTGACAAAGCCAAACTGGGTCGGGTCCAATGTCTGCAAGTCATCTTTGTTTATGAGCTCCATTATGATCCTCTCCATAGCTTTGCAGACTAGACTTGTTAAGCTTATGGGGCGGTAATTACCAGGGTCCGTAGAGGCCGCCTTTGTGGAGTGGGACCACAGTTGCCGTACGCCACTCCTTGGGCACGTATCCTGTGGTAAGGCTGAGATTAAACAGCTGCCTTATGTGCGGGTTTAATTCCTCATTTAGCTCGTGTAGCACACAGCCGGGGACACCATCTGGTCCCATTGATGCTGTGTTTTTAGCTTTAGAGAGAGCAGCTTTCACCTGCGCATTTGAGATGTCCGGGAGGCTACACTCGGCTGGGATAGTTATCTCTCCTTTAGGGGAGAGGGGTGAAGTTTGCACTGAACCTGTCTGCCAGTATGTTGGCAATGTCTGTGGGTTCAGTGATTTTTGTATCATGTTGGACTAATTCTGAGCATATCTGGGAGTTTCCACCCAGGTTCCTAACATAGCTGAAAAAGGCCTTATGATTGTCCTTTGAATCCATGGCAATTTTTCTCTCAAAATTGGCCTTAGTTGATTTTATGAGTGCTCGTATTTTTTACTAATAATGATCAGGGTGACTTCCCTTTTATGGATTTTGTTCTATCATGTAATAGCTTTCTCCTCTTATTGTAAAGTTTGTTAATGGCTGGGGTCCACCAGACTGGACGCTTGCCCTTTGTGGAAAGAGTCTTGGTTTTATTTGGGATTGCCTGATCCATGCAGTCCTGGAGGTGTTCATAGAAGGCATTTGTAAGGGCTTCCGCAGCTTGGGTTGTGGTTTCCTCTGGCTCAGGGGCCTTGAAGGATACCACACCAGTCTTGAGTAGTGTGAAGTTTGCTTTAGAGAAGTTCTTCACTATGGTCTTTTTGTTTGGGGTGGGGGGATGTGGATTTCCAGTGAGATTAGTTTATGATCAGATCTCACCAATGAGGGATATACTTCCGGTGTGGAGCATTTTGTCCCCATGTTTGTGATGAGATCTAGTATATTTTCTCTCGTGGGAACAGTGACTAGCTGTTCCATGGCATTTGAATTTATGAACTCCAGGAACCGTTGGGCTAGAAAGTTAGGGCTTGAGTAATGTTCCCAGTCTATATTCGGTAGTTGAAGTCACCCAATATGATGGTGTTTGGAGATACATTTATACCCTCCAGTGTCTTCAGGAAGGCTGTGTGGGGTTCCTGAGTTTGAGAGGGTGGCCTGTAGCATGCTGCAATTTGTAGAGCAGTTTTGCCTATGGTTAGTTGCACCTGGATGGTTTCAAGCTTCATGCGTTGCCACCAACCTGGAGGTGTGGGTATCCTTTATGAATATGGATACACCCTCCTTTTGTGGTGTGGTCTGGGTTTTGGGGCCGGAACGCATGATATGAGGTAAAACCTAATAGTGCCGGGTGCTCTCAGGAGCCTTGAACCAGGTTTCAGTTACAGCACAGACATCGATGTTCTCCATACTGAGAAGGGCCTCGAGTGCGTGCATTTTGAGATTTAGACTTCTGGCATTGAGCAGCATTACCCTCAGTTTCTTCCCATTTTTGTTTTCTAGGGTGGTAGGTTTAGAATTTGAGCCTTGCCTAAATAACGCCCCATGGGCATGGCAAGAGCCTTAGCCAATATCCGAATCCCAGGGTGACAGGTGCAAGCCGCCCCTTGCAAGCAGCGTGGCTTGTCAAGCATGTCATCCCAGGCAGACAGACACTGGATCCCCTTTGAATGACACCAGACATTAAGCCAATTGTTAAAGCTGATCATCTTGTCTCTATATTGTGGCATCATTCTTGGTGAAGGAAGGATACTGCTCAGGGTTAGGGTCATACCTGCCTGGGCTACATAATCAGAGAGCTCCTCTATGTCTCTTTTCATGTAGTCCAGGGAGGTATCGCCTCAGGTCGCTCACACCAGCATGGACAATGACTGTGTCATATTTGTACTTGCCGTGGAGTGACCCGAGTGCTTGTGTTATGTGGCGGATTCTAGCGCCCGATAGGCAGCTTACTGTGACCTTCTCCTTGTTCAGCCTGGTGAGTGGGACGTCAGTGTGTCTGACTATGGAGTCACCTATGACAAGTATGTCTGGTGTTGTATTTGGCCTTAAGGGCTGTGACTGCTTTGCACACTGCTTTTGTGGTTTATGTGTTGCTTGTGGGGTGTCTTGAGGTAGCAGTTGTTTGGGTGTCTGCTTTGGAGGCCTCTGCTGTTTAGGTAAATTTTTACTCAGAGCCTCCGAGTATGTCTTTGTGTGTTTGTGTTTGATTCAGTGGAGTGGTAGCATTATGTGAGGATGGTTTTGTGGTGTGTGTAGTTGCCTTCTCCTCCTGTCTGGTCTTGCCAGTCCTGAGTTGAGAGAGCTCAGCCTCCAGTTTGGCTAAATAGCTGCATCTCTCACAAGTATTTGTGTTATGTGGGAGGAGGAGAGGGTTGTCCGTGTACATGAGGCAGTTATAACATTGCCTCAAGATTCCCAGATTCACCAGCTGGACCGGAGAGGAGATTGACAACTGACCTTTGGACATGCTAGAATAATATTGGGAAATCCTTAATTGAAAACAAGGGCCAGTGGGGAGTGAGGGTGTAGTGCTTTTAATTTTAGTGCTGA
The DNA here is from genome assembly GCF_019279795.1 of Protopterus annectens. NCBI lineage: Eukaryota > Metazoa > Chordata > Ceratodontiformes > Protopteridae > Protopterus > Protopterus annectens. The sequence continues at coordinate 919,270,789 of NC_056748.1, read as the reverse complement.
CTTATATAATTGCTTTAGTGAGCAAGTGCCAGGTAACTTGAGTGCAATGTGTTACAAGTAACTAAATGCAAAACAACAAACAGTAACTTTCTTTCAAGTGAAACAAGGAAATAAGTACAGTAAGCAATGCAGATATCACTAGCGATCCACAGAAGCTGAGAAGTTATGATTAGGTGGAATTAGCTTCCAGGGAAATAACAAGCAAACAAACAACAAGCATATAAACAAAGCTAGATTCAGCAGGCCTGGATCTAGTCTATGCTAGAGCAAACAAGGTGAACCAATTTCAGTAAGATACAGTTCAAATATTCAGGCACTATAAACCTTTAACCAGAAATTCCCAGCTCAGAAGGGCAGAGTCCAGCCTCTTCTCCCACAAGAGTGCAGACCACGAACCTTCTTAATGTAAAATAACTGGCCTGAAGCCCAAGTGCCTAAACCAGAACTAATACACTTGGACACTGGGTTCTCAATCAGCAGTTCCCAACTTAGAAGGATGAAAGCTACCTGTCCTGCCACCACAGTGCTTGCCACAAACCTTACTAATGTAAAACAACTGGTCTGAAGCCCAAGTGCTTAATCCAAAAGACTTGAATGATAGCTACACTTTAATCAAGTTACAACCAAGCAGTAATAAATACCATTGAATACTTTAGAGAATGTCTGGATTAGTGCTCAAGTTACACAAACAAAGCTAGATCCAGCAGGCCCGAATCCAGTCTATGCCACAGCAAACAAGGCGCACCAACTTCAGTAAGAAACAGTTCAGATATGCATGCACTATAAGCCTTTAACCAGAAATTCCCAGCTCAGAAGGGCAGAGTCCAGCCTCTCCTCCCACAAGAGTGCAGACCACGAACCATCTTAATGTAAAATAACTGGCTTGAAAGCCCAAGTGCTTAAACCAGAATTAATACACTTTTAGAATAACAGACACTGAGCCCTCAATCAGCAGTTCTCAACCTAGAAGGATGTAAGCTACCTGTTCTGCCACAACAGTGCAGACCACAAACCCTCTCAGTGCAAAACAACTAACTGGTCCGAAGCCCAAGTGTTTAAACCAAAAGGCTTAGAATGAGTTACACCAAGCAGTAATAAATACAATTGAGTATTTTAAGATGATGCAAAAGTAAAAGAAGTAGGTAAAAACACAAGTACAGTAAAAGCAGATGAAATTTTTTTTTTTCTGAACAAGTGCTGAGATCAAAGAAACAGATTTGAGTGCTGAAACTAGAAAACTGGCTAGTTATAAGAAAAAAAAAGCTAGAAGGCTTCCCTCAAACACAGAAGGGCTTGGGGGCTCAGAAGCCT